>NW_027185850.1:235431-240431 GCF_028583685.1 Petaurus breviceps papuanus | reverse complement strand
CATAGTGCATGGGTACAGTACGCCATGCTTCTTAGTGACTCACTGACCTAACAGAACTTTTAATTCTTCCTCATATGTAATAGTCCATTACTCCAACCGCTACTTTGTTTTAATGCCCCCCCCCCACTGGGGATGCATGACATCTTCACATCTTTTCATATTATAGGGACTCCTCCATAAGGCCGCCCCTGGTGCCCGTCCTCCCAGGTGCTGGCACCTTCTCTGCATGCCCACATATGTCTGTGTTGTGGGCAGAAAGGAAGCCCTGCAGGAGGATGGCTTTCCTTCTATCTTTGTGTCTCCAGCAGCCAGCTCACTGCTTGGAACATAAAAGTCTTAATCAAATGCTTGCTTACTTGTGATCGACCCCTCCGAGTTCAAAACACAGGAGTCAAAGCCTAGGGGGTTTGAAGGATTTGCCCAAAGTCACAAGAATCATAAAACCAAGCTGAGATTCAATCCCAAGTGCTCTGGTCACGCTCCCAGAATCAGGGCCCTCTAGTGGCCATTCTCTAGGAATAGACCAAGTGAAGCATCTTTGAAGAAGAGTGAAAACTGAGAGAGGAGCCAGCCTCCAAAAGCCCTTGGGAAGATCATTGTCCCTCCAGGACGTCATACTCAGTGAAATTCAGAGCCACCTCCGAACAGTCGTTTCTTTTTAAATATAGGCTTCAGCTTATTCTTCCGTTATAGAAGAATTTTTGTGCTCTGGTTTAATTAAGGCCTTGGAAACCAGATCCAGTGCCCCCATTTTACAGATGAGAAAGCAGAGGTTAAGGATCTCACCAGGCTCGACAGCCAGCCTCTTCCCTCCAAATTCAGTTGTGGTGCTGAAAACTCTCTGGTCATATGGCCAAGTCTGTGCTTGAGGACAAAACGCCTTCTTCAGGAGGTTTTAGAAGACTCCTGGCTGTCTTCCCTTCCTCCTCCTCCTCTCTCCCCTCTCACCTCCCACCCACATTCCTCTTCTCTAAAATGGCCCCCTTCCTGGGGTCCTGGGAACTAAAGAAAGCCATCTGTTGCTGCTGCAAAAGCCCGTTAATAAAGAGGGAAAAGATCTTGTTCTTTCTTCATTTTGAAAAGTCCTTAAAATGCAGTAAACTTCTCATTTTGAGGAAGATTCTAGTTTTCCCAGCACTGTTGCCAATATTTTTCACTCACTAAGAGGCCATTCAGTGCCTCTGAAAACAGCAGTCAGGCTTTGCCTCTGGTCTAAAAGACCTTAGAAGGACAGGTACAGCACCCACCCCCTCCAGCCTCCCAGTCTGCTGCCCTCCTGGGGACTCAGGGAACATAAGTGTCCACCAAAGGTAGGGCCTAGAAAAGCTTGGAGTAGGGGGAGAAGTTTCCCTAGGATCTTCTCTATAGATAGAAGCTCCCCAAAGTCAAGGACAGTTTCATTTCTCTCTTTGTCTCTCTAGCACATAGCACAGGCACAGGCACTTGGTAAAAAACAGGTATTTCATAAAGGCATATTGGTGAGTTTATGTGAAACCACACAACTACAGTACAAGAGAAAATTTGGGGAAGAAACTATGAGAAATTTGAGCTGGGAAATATGACTTTCAGCTGTGGAGAAAGGTCTCATCTGTTTAAATTTGCATGGGGGAGACAAAGGCCACAAGCAGAAGCAGGGCAAGAAGGAGATTTAGAGCCAGGATGGACATGGCTAGGTCCAGCCCTCTCCTTTTACTGATGGGAAATCTGCAGGGAGTGACTTACCCAAGGTCACTCATACTATGTAGAAGAGATGAGATTCATAAGAAAGCCCTCTGACCCCAAATCAGTCCTCTCCCCATAATACCAGGCCGATGGACCCGCTCTTTCCCCTTTTCTTCATCTGCTCTCATTTTTCTGTCCCAATCCCCCAAGGAACGCCCGCAGGCTTTAAGGATAGCAGACTTGGGTTGGGCAGAAAACACGAACTGCCAAATAGCTTTCCTTAGCACAGCCCCGAGGAAGCAGGAAGAGAAGGGAGGACGGAGGGAAAGGGTGAGGGAGGGCACTGATGCCCCCAAGGATAACGGAATCCGTTCGAAGGTCCCTCCCCCCAGCTTTGCAGGCTTTCCCCACAGCCCCAGGACTGCAGTGGGAGCTGCTGGGGTTAGAAGCCGAGGGCAGGGAGACCTCGGCTTCAGGGCTCCATCCCCTTGTGTTCCAGGCCTCTGGGAGCAGGGAAGCCCACCGCCTGGGGATGTTCTCAACCTGAGTGCGCTCCTGTCCCTGTAACCATCCTCTCCCCTGCGTCCTCGCCGGACCCACACCTGGAGAGGCGCATTGATGCCTTGCTCTCTCCCGCCACCCAGCGGCCAGAAGAAGAGCTGCACAAGCCCGGCTGCGCTTGCCACGGCCGCCGCTGCTTTCTTCAGCTCTTCTGTTTGCCCCTGGAAGCGGCAAGGCTTAACTGTTTCCTGTGGGATTCAGGGGGTTGGCAGGGTTAAAGCAATAGAGGAAGAAAAGACGTCAACTCTCTCCTTCCGAGCCCTGCCCCTGTAAAGGCTTCGCTTGGTTGGCATCAGCCCCTCGGCATTAAAAATGCAAGAGGAGGATCTTTTTGCTTTTAAAGAAACCTACTGAGCTCCGGGGAAGGGCGCTGATGGAAAACGGCGATCTCATAAAAGCGAGGCATTCGGTGGTCATGGGCAAGGCAGGCATTTGTTCTGCTCGACTCTGCAGGCTTGCAGCAAGCCTCTGCCCAGCCCGGCCCGGCTTTGGGGGGGGGGGGGTGTGCTCTGTGTGTTCATGCAAAATAAAGCAATGTGTAAAAAGCAAGGAGGGGAAGGTGGCACTGGGCACCAGGACGGGCACCTTCTGAAAACCCGAGGATGAGAATTTGTGGTGGGAATCAGAACTTTGCACGAAAAGAATGAGAGAGGGACACGTTGGAGTTGGAGTTGAGGGACCTGAAAGAATGAGAAGAATCCGTCCTGCAGCGCTGCTGAAGCCCCCTTCCCAGCTCACCCAGGCTTGTTAGCAGCCTCGGAAGGGCCGGCGCACTCCAAAGGCGGGGGGCGGAGCATCCCCCCCCCCGCCCTTACCAGGCCTTCCTAACACTTACTAACAGAAGCCTGCCTCCCAATAGGGACCTTGGAAAGATGTGCCCTAAAAGGGGGCAGCTTTCCAGGAAGGGGAATGCGGTGTTGTAGAGAGAGAGTGAGGAACGCTCCTGAGTTCTCATTCCCCCAGGGAAAACGTAGCCGGGCATCCTTGGGCTCCAGACCAGGGCCAGCTCCTGCTCTGGGAGAAATCATTCAATGGCCATGTGAGGAAAGAGACCCTGCCTTGACTCGTGTGAGAGAGACCGAGAAGGGCGTAGGCCTCGGGGCCCCCCTGCCCATTTAGCTCCTGACACGTGCTGAGTGAGCTGTAGTTAGCCAAGCCACTTCATGGGTCGTGTGGCATCCATCCCTGAGCCTCAGTTTCCTCATGTGTAAAATGAGGGGCGCTGGCCTCGACGCCCCGAGCTCCCTCGCGGCGTTAGTCACTTTACCCCTCGGAGCCTCCGTTTCCTCATCCGTACAGTGAAGAGGCCTCTGATGCCCCACCCCATCCCCACCCTCCCGCCCAGCTCTGGGCTGTCAGCCGTGACCGTGGCCGCGTGGGGCCCAGAGTTAAACAGCAGCAGCCCCCCTGCAGCTCCGACTCAGTGTTTGCGTTGCCAGGGCCTCCGGCTTGCCTGGCAACAGTTGCCAGGTTTCCAGAGATAGGAAGGGGAGAGGGGAAGCATCCCTGTAATGATTCAGATGCAGGAGGGCTGAGCTGCGATGCGCGAAGCCTTCGACCCGCGGCACAGCAGCGGCTAGCAGCCTGAATCCCTGATGGATTCCTCCCTCCTCCTCCCTCGGGCCCCTTCACAGCACACACACCTGTTTGATGTGATCGGCCTCCCTTCTCCCCTCTGGAGGAGAAGCAGCCAGAAAACACAGTCAGTCTTCATTGGCTCCTAATTGCCTGGCAGACAGTCTGCCTTGCCTTTGGTGAGTGGCCATTTGTAGCTACCGGAGAGCCAGACAAGGAACTTCAGAGGTCCAGAGGTAAATGACTGTCCTATTAATGACCTTCTGACGGATGCCACTTGTCAAGAACATCACAGGCGCTGGGGAGATGAAGCTGCCAGTGACAGAATCCCTGACCGAATCAGGAAAATCATAGACTTCTGTCTCTCACAATTACTAGCTAGGTAACCTCTCCTAGCTACGGCTCTCCATACGGGAAAAGTATCTGACATCTGATGGTAAAGGCAATTCTGAAATGAACTAGGCTGCCTTAGGAGGTGGAGAGTTCCCTGTCCCCGGCTCAATGACAAGTTGTGGGACATGTTATGGGGCAAATTCTTGTTCAGGTACAGGTCATGCTAGGAAGCTTCTGAGGTCACTTCTGACTGAAATACTGTATTTGTGTGAGCTCTTCCCCTCCCTGGGCCTCACATTCCTTATCTGTTGAATGAAAGGATTGAACTAGGCCTTTTGACTCGATCTATGGTATCAGTAATAACCAGATGAAGGCTGGATCTGTGGTTTCACTGGTACTGGGAACTCCCAGAAGAGGACACTTCCTTTACCAATCCAGATCACCCCTTTCCTGCAGCTTACAGTCTTTGAGGGTGGTCTAGACTACTGGGAAATTAAGTGACTTGTCCAGGGTCACACAACCAGGCTGTCAGAGGTAGATCTTGCACCTTAGTCTTTGTAGCCAGTTCCATATCCACAATGCCCTATTACCTCTCGAGATACACATATAAATAGCTAAAAAAAAAAAAGACAAAATAAACATAACTTCCTGGCTCCAAGGTCAGCCCTCTATCCACTAGGTTTGTCCGTGCTGCTTGTCTGGTGGTTGGTGGTGGTGATGGTGAGGATGATGATGAAAGGAGGAGGGGGGAGTTGGTGGTAGAGGAGCAAGAGGAAGAAAGAGGAGGATGAGGCAAAAAAGAGGGAGGGGAGGAAAGGGGAGAGGGGAGAAGGGCAGAGAAGATGGGGAGGGGAGAGAGAGGTGATGAA
>NW_027185850.1:207166-235421 GCF_028583685.1 Petaurus breviceps papuanus | reverse complement strand
GAGTAAAAGGAGGGTGAAGAGGAAAAGGAAAGAAGGAGGAAGGGGAGGAGGGAGAAAGAGAATGGTGCTGGTGGTGATACATTGGCCATCTAGTCCAATTCCCCTATTTTACAGATGAGCAAACTGAGATTCAGGATGCCTGTGATCCCAGGGGCTGATATTGTGATGTCAGAGTCATTGATTCCAACTCTTGTCTGAGAGGGAATCCAGCTTTAATATTGCTGATGCTCATTCACCCTCCTTTGGGGCTAAGAGTTGAGCGTTGGCTGGCGGCAGTGGGACGACGGAGGACAGTGTCTGGGCCCCCCTCCATTATGGCAGTCGCACAATTAATACCCATTGATCATGGAAATAAAACCATGACAAGAATCTGTTATGAATTCACCAACATGTTTTAAAGCGTTTGTATTTTTTCTTCATCCCAACTGTACTTTTAGGGGGAAAGTGGCATATATGTATGAGATGTCTTATTTACTAAGATCAGAGAAAATGTTTGCTAAATAAGGAGGAAAATGGTAATGCTTGGTACACCTCCATGTTCCAGGAAACCTTTCCCATACCTCAACATACCCTCCAGGGACCCACAGACTGGGAAGGATGTGCTTAGTGGCATCAACTCTCTAGGCTTCATTTTTCCTGCCTGACAAATGTAAGGGTTGGGCTGAATACTTTCCAATGTCCCTATCAGTTTCCACTCCTTTCTCTCACCTTGCGGTCCTCCATCTATACCCTCACTCCATGTGATGGAATTGTCTTTGGGTTGTCCCCTCCAGGCTCTCAGTATTATGATGTCCCACCTCCCTGGCACCTGAACTAACATTCAGATACATTTTCCTCTTGATTTCTTCCTTCCTTCCTTTCTTCCTTCCACAAGCATCTACTAGCTCCCAACTATATGTCAGACCCAGTGCTAGGCACAGGAGACAGAGGAACAAAAAGAAGCTAAGTCCTAGCCTGATACCTGATCATGGACCGTGGTTTTAGAAGGCTCAGGCAGCACTGGAATCTCTTTTAGGCCCTACCAAGCTGGAAAGAGCTCAAGTGCAAGGCTGGGGCTTGATCTGCCCAAGCTCACTGCCCAGGCTGGCCAGAGCCATGAATGTTTTCGCTGCAACATTTCTTGAAGACATTCTGTTAAGTTACAGGAGTTGAACTGTGTTACCGGGGTAACACTCACACTCATGACATTTCAAACCTTGGAATTACTGGGATTTTCAGCCACCATCTGGTGACAGGTGCCTTGGTCTCCTTACTATTCACTAGAGAATTCTGGAGATCAGCATCTGAAAAAGTATTTGTAACAGAGCCAGACACAGACCCAAAGCCAAGAGCGTACATCAAAGGAGGCATCAGGACAAACCTGAATGGGCGGTAGTGCATGTTTTCAACGTTTGTTTCTAAAAAATTTAAAGGCAGTATTCAATGCGTAACTCACCAGGTCAACAAGTCCTTTGGCCTAGGGCGCTAACAATGGAGAGTGATGATGTTTTTGATTCAGAATGAGGATAGCAAGGCAGACTCAAACACTTACTGGCTCTATGACCATCTCTGTCTACAGCTGAGGCCGAATAGAGACAGTTGTGGGAAATGAGTCAGAGTATTTGAGGGACAGTCACTATGCAGGCTGAAGGCAGGAGTTGAGGTATAGAGAAAGACTGTGAGTCAGACACTGACCTTGAAGGAAGGATGGGGAATGTCCTCAGGGACTGATAGATAGTAGCCATGGGATCGAGATGGGTGATAAATCTGGGTGGTCTGAACCTCAGAAGAGGCTGCTGAATGAAGGTGGCAGAGGAAAGGTTTGGAAGTGACCACGAGGAGCAAAGGGGATGCTTCCTCCACAGCCACAACCAGGAATTCCAGGACCATGAGAAAAATATTGCCAGGAATGGAGTGACAAGGGATGCGGTGAAGTTGGGAGGGAGCCATGTTTCAGGGAGAGCCAGAAAATGTAAGGAGCTAGAAAGAAAGAGATTCAAGACTAAGGAAGATTGTTAACTATGCAAGAAACACTCCACAATGGGAATCTTCCCAGAAAATGTTGATGATAAGGCCCTTTTTTCTGCTATGATATGAAAGTCAAGTCAAGAAGCATTTATTAAACACCAGCTGTATCCAAGATGCAAAGCCAACGTGCCAAACAAGAATGTACAAAAAGATATTTACAGGATGCATGTGAAATATGAAATGCTGAGAATAAAATCATGCCTCATTCCAGATGATTCCAGTCCACAGAGGGCCCAAATATTCCTTCTCATACCAAAGACTCAGAGCCCCTTCTGGTGTATAGAGACCAGGTCCCTACATGATTATCCATGAAATCTTTTTTATCACAAAGGAAAACAAAATAGAAATAACAGCAATGAGCAACTATTGGCCCCAAAGATCTATTTAAATTCTTAGGCTAACTCGCCCTCAGTTGGAGGAAATATCCCTCCCAATGAACTCAAAGACATGTCTGAGTAAGTGTCAATCTGTCTCAAGTTAGAAACAGACAGATCTGGGCCATGGCCCATCCAGTTTTAGAAGGTCTTTCCATTCTTACAGTAGACATCACAGAGTCCAAGGATGGAGGCCATGTGCCGCCTTCTCCGGCTTCTCCATGGGATTTCTCCCTGACTTGGCCATCGAGTGTCCATGTGACCTCTGGCACTACTTTCTTTCTCCGGGATCCATTTCCTCATCTGCTTCTAAATAGTTTTGATCATTTGGTTCTAGTTTCTAGTTCCAATATTTTCCAGCTCTACAGCCTTCTGTGTGTCACTTGACCAAAGCCTCAATTTCTTCCTCTGACAAATGGGAACAATAACCCTTTCGAGATTTCATTGTAAACTTGAAAAGCAACAAATAGCCATTATGCTGAATGAGGAACGTGAACCATTTTGGCATACAACACTTGTAAATAGTCACTTTGGGTAAATGAGAGCCTACATCTAACTAAGGAAAGTTTCTGATTGTGTAGTTTGGTGTGTACATATGTGAAGTGGTCAGACCATCACACCCAGTGGGAGGATTGGATGCCTCAGATACTTGGGCAAAGACATCAGAGCCACAGGAGAATCAAAAGTCATTGGGCAAGCTCCTTTGCTCCCCATCTAGTTGGCAGTAACATTCTGAGTTCTGTTATATGGAAATTACTTACTCTTGTCTGGAGAAAGCAGCACGCAGATTGAATGGAGGCTGGCCCACCGACATTTGTGCCCGGATATGTTAGGAAACTCCTTTTGTCCTATTTCCTGAGCTTGCCTTAACTGGCACAGCCTAGCTGCCTTTGGAAAGGATCCTCACCAGGCTGACTTGAGGGACTTTTTCAGCAACTGCTGTTTTCAAAGAGCATTGACTGCTGAGCCCTAAAATGGTCACACTCTGAAGCAGAAGCGGTAGTCATCAATGGACCGAATTTGGATTTACATAGCACCAAGTGGGTCCCATAAGGACCTTACTGGAAGAAAGTGGCCGAGAGTTATGAAGGATAGCAAGCATGGATAAGTGGAAGCCTGTACCATGAGAGGGACCATGGGAGTGATCAGGGAGGCGGTCACATGCCTACACTGAAGATTTACAGAACACCTTTCCCATAATTCCTCTGTGAGGCAACTAGATTGCAAGAACCTTTGTGACTGTGGGCCACAGACAGGACGATCAAGAGACAGACAGATGAAGGATTTATTCAGCACTTACTACATGTCTGGCATCATGCATACACATACAAGCAAAAAAGAGAGTCCCTTTCCTCATGGCACTTATATTCTAACGGAAGAAGACAAAACACAGTAGGGAGCTTGGAAACAGCAGGTACCCAGCTGGAGGTAAGGCTGCTGGGGAGGACCTAGAGAAACCCAGAGCAGGAGTGGACCTGGGAGGAAGTAACATGGCTGGTCATGCTCATGAAACGGTGATTCAGCCAAGGGATCATGCCATTGTTGGGCAGGCTGGAGGAATCCAAGGCCTGCCGTTCTCTCCAGCTGGCTTCATCATGTTGCAAAGCTTACAGATGGAAAGGGGCTTTAGAGACCATTGAGTTCAACGCCTTCATTTTACAGATGAGAAAAATGAAGCCCCTGCGGAAGGGGGACAACTTGCCTAATGCAACACAAGGAGCAAACCTAGGCACTGAACCCAAGGCTACCCCCTCAGAGGAGAAATTGTTTTGTTCTTTGAATTTATGTCTCCAGGTCACAACATGGTGTCAGAAACGACACAGACAAGTAATAAGTGTTTGCTGATTAATTGATGGGTCTGGAAGTCTTTTCCTTTCATCAGAAGGCCACTCTAACCTGATATAGGTCAATTTGCCCAGGGACCAGTCTTCCATCTTCTTGGGTCTCAGTGCTCTCCGGTCACCCTGGCACCAATCTAACTTGGCATTTTGTTGGCTTTACTGTCCTGGAAACTTGGGCCTAGTCTCTTCAGCCCCGGGTAGGGAATCACCCTTTTCTATCTTTGGCATTTGCCTGATCACTTCACACCCCAATACAGTGTCAGGGAGCATAGCACTAAGGGTGAGCTAATAAGAATTTAACAACCAGGTCTCTGAAAAAACTATGCAAGAAACACTTTTCAGTTAAACCTGTGTTAGCAAAATTTCCCCCATTTCTCTCTTAAGTCTAGATCAGGGGTGGGGAACTTGTGGCCTCAAGGCCACATGTAACCCTCTAGGTCCTCAAGTATGACCATTTGACTGAATCCAAACTTCAAGGAACAAATCCCCCTAATGAAAGGATTTCTTCTGTGAAGTTTGGATTCTAGACTCTAGGCTCTAGACAGTCAACAAACCAATAAATCAAGACCAGATTTATTTAATCAGCATTTGCTGATTTCTAAGGTTTAAATATTCACACTGATAATTTAACAATCACTTTTCATAAGCCAGTAGGAGATGGCTTCATCACACACACCCCTGAATGGAAGACTCAGTAAATGTAGGGCAAATCACTGAAGAATCTTGAATGGTACAGATAGAAGATGAACTAGGGTGAAGAAGGGTTCCTGTGCCATACAATGTAAACACATGTACATCTCCACCTGTTGACTGAGAGATTAATGGCAAGCCATTTAAAAATACGTGCTTTCTAATTGTGGGGGCATTCAGCCATTCGCAGATGTTACGGGGCAACTCCCAGCCAAAGAGACAGTAATCTCGGATACTCTATCTTGGTCACTGCTCTGATTTCACCAGTGCTATTCAAAGGCTCGACCATGTTGTGACATATGGTCTCAGAGACGAGATATCCTCAAGTCCAGTCCTCCATTTCTGCAGTAGCGGAAGCGGAAACTAGAGAAGCTTTCCCAGAATTATGAGTTACTGGGATTTGGACCCTGCCCGCCCAGTGCTCCACCACCATACCAGCCCAGCCCCCATAGAGCACTAATGGTGCTCATGACTAAAGACAGGTGCACTCGTCCTGAAGTTTACTTTCAGACCCTGTCATGATATTAATTGGCTGGGCACTGAAAGTTTTGAATGTCTCTTTGTTTTCTTAGTACAAGGATCCATTCTGTGAGAAACAAAATTGCTTCCTTAATGAAACTTGGTGATGCTTTTGGACAATTGATAAAGCATCTGAGAAGGGCAAAGGCATTAGAATCAGCTGAGCATCTTGAGTATGTAAGAGATGTGCTGTCTGACTAAAAAAAAGTCAAGGAAGCATTAGCCAAGGCACAAAGATGTACCAGGAAGACACAAATGAGTATATCTGTATGCATGTGCCTGTCCCATTGCAAGTCTGGTGACCAGGAGATGGAGGCCATCATCTCGACCATTTTGGCAATTTCTTCTCAGAAGCAAGAGCTGTTAAGTAGTCCCAGTTCCCTTCCCCAAATTACCCACATCTGCAATAGATTAATAATTTGCCTTCGCCCTGGAAGTAGGACTTTTCTTTTTTCACTAAACCTTAGAAAGTTTCCCTTTTCTCAAAGGCAGCTGGCAGTACAATGCAGGAGTGCTAAGTGTTTAACATCCTGTCACTTATATAACTGATTAAGTCATCCTTTTTGGTTTCAGAGATTCACGTTTAGGGGTTGAAAAGCTAGATTGATGAGTGTTCTCAAAAAGAAATATTTTTTGAGGAGTAAGTGAATCTGATGGCACATTACTTCACAGTTTAGTGAAATTCAGCAAATCTAATTCTATTATCCTGTCAAAGTTTCACAAAAAAGAGACCTGAAAGCATATTTTAAGCAAACCTTTAAAGATTCCAGCAGCCGCACATGCATCTGCAAAATTCAAAAACATCTGGTGCCGACAGATCTTTGTTTTTCCATAGATTAGGAGAGTAAATGGTATTGCCAATGATTAATTAAGTTTAAGTAAAGTTCTCCTTTAGTGATGTAGTGCCTCTTTTTCCTTTTGAAGGAGTGCCAAGGCAGTGGAACTCTAGCAACTGATATTTTCATTTCAAAAGCTTTTCAAAATGTGGGCAGGCTCCCTCAATGAAGCCACTTCCTTTCTGAAGTGCCGGACTTGAACGCAGATTGTATAAAGCATTTAAAGCCAAAATATCCCCATTTTATGTCACAATCAAGGACAAGATAAGATCTGATAAATACACTTTTTTTCCTGAAACAGCAAAAATAGTTTTAAGGTATGCTGAGCAATTCATTTGAAATCTACAGAATTTAAATAAGCTCTCAAAAATTAAGAAAAATTAGAGACTGCTAATCCTTTGGATTTGGGGAATGGTTTTGAAGTGCACAGAGTGAAGATGCCCCCTCTTGGTCTGGATTAGGAAACTCTTGGTGTAGAAACCCCTTTGAGCAATGCAGACTGTGACCTGTGCATTAATATTATAAGGGAGTCACTTAGGAACATTGAGCACTTATGTGACTTGTCCAAGTTCACACAGACAGTATACATGTCCAAAGCAGGACTTGAGAATGTGTCTTTTTGGTTCTGAGGATAGCTCTCTATTCATATACTACACATGCCCATAGCTACTCAATAAATGTTTGCTGAATTTAGCTAAAATTTTTTAAACAAGGACCCTTTGGGAGGAGCTGTACAGGACCCTCAGGCACAGATGCCCCCTCTGTCCATGATGCCTCTTTGCTCAGTTTGTCTCCAGGCAAGTGTGTGTGTGCTCCCAACAGAAAACTTCACTTGCTGCATTTTAATAGAAGTTACAATTTTCACCTCCCCAGGGATCAGATCCCTTTCATTTGACAATCATTTCCTGAAAAAGTTTTGCTTGAAACTTACCATGTAAGTGATAAGATTGTCACCAGTGAATTTAGACATGGACTGTATCAATTGAAGTTTCTGTGCTCTACGAGGCAATATGGCAGGATGACCAATTAATCAACAAGCATTTATTAACTTCTCATGTGTGCCAGGCACTGTGGTAGGTGCTGGACTGCAGAGAGATGCCTCCCAGGACACCATGTTCTATCTGACCAAGAGCCCTGATGAGATCTGATCAGATGAGGGCAGACCCTTTGTGCTGGATCCACTCAGGCTGGCTTGGTGAATCTCTCCATCTATGGTGATGGTGGGAACACAGGTGGCTAGTGGTATTTTGAGTTGCCAAAAGGGTTATGTATGCTATTGTGCTAGAGGGAAAACCTCTGAAATCACTGACTTTGGAGCCCAAGAGAAATAGGGGCACAAGGGATACCAGAAAGGAAACCCTCATTAGGATTGGTCCTGATACCAAAGGACATGTGGGGCTAAAGTAGAAATGCAGTAGGAATGTGGAGTAGGAAAGGGGAAAGAAGTAGATTGTACTGAAACAAAAGTATGTTGGAGCTTTTGGGCTGGACGAGTTATTAGATCATTTGCTTCCAAAACAAGACACTGAAGATTAGGGAATGGGAATCCATCAAAGCTCTATGAGATCTTCAATGAATACCCAATTTAACTGGACAGACTTTTGCTAAGTGTTTGCTACCTATAATTTTTTGCATTGGAAACAAGAAATACAAAAATAAAAAAAATATGTCTAGTCTCTGACCTCTTCATTTTGTAGATAAGGAAACTAAAGTCAGAGTGAAATGGCTTCCCTGAGGCCACACACGTGATTGTGAGCAAGGCCAGGGTTGAACCCTCTTCCTCTCACTCAGGACCAACATTTTCTACACCGTTACACAGTTTTCTTGTTGCTTTTGCTGTTGTAGTTCTAAGCTGAGAGCCTCAATTCAGGATGGGAAAAGTCCAGGGGAGACCCATGGGGCATAGAAAGTGCCTCTTGGGGATCACTCTGCAGAGGTAATGATGGGAACAAGCTGGGAAGCCCCCATCCTTCCCTCTTTCCAACGGGAGCCCCAGTCTAAGATTTGGTGGCCAGCAGGCCCTTTATGTGCCCAAGGTTTCCTCACAGACCAAACACATCAGGCAAAGGGCCTGGGGCCATGATGGACAGAGGCCAGGTCCAGACAGCAGGCAGCCAGCCCCCAGAGAGCAGGGCTTGAAGGGAGAGGAGTTTACAGTAGCCGACATTTTCTGAGAGCTGAATCCGGCAGAAGCGTCTGTGCTGAGTGCAGATAAATAAAAGAAGTGTGTTCCTATGGGAACCTTTGGCAGCTCAGATTACCCAGGCCCCTGGGACGCTTCTCTTTCATCGTGGTAGCTCAAGCTGAATGCTAGACCAAGAACATCACTGGCAGAGTGGGCCTGGGGCCTGGGAAAGCAGAACTGTCGGAGGAAGCCTCTCATGAGTAATTCTCCAGACACTTCAGCGATGATTTGCCCCCAGAGGATGGAATCCATTGTTAAGATAGAAGAAAGGTTGTGTCTATTTTTTGAAAACCAGCCACAGTCACGGTCATTTGATTAGCCCCTGAAATGTGTTTTATAAGTTGCTTTCATTTAAAAAGAAAGCCCTACAGTAATACTAGTCATTTTATTAGAATATTCTGTATCACTTTGTTTCCAAGAGTATAGGCAATTCCAGTATGGAAACCTCCCTCACCCACGTAGATAAGCAACTAATCTGTACCTTAGAGTCCTCAAGAGGTGACCAGACCAAGGCCACTGGTAAGAGGAAGCGCTCGAACCCAGGTCTTACTGATACAAAGAACAATTGATCATCCATTAACCATCTCTGACTCTCATTAGAATGGAATGGTAATCAAACTGAGATTCCAATTGACATTTTGCTGAGGATTCTCATCTGTTGTGTTTATCTCCATGGATGGATTTCTTGTTTTGGGAATTCAGACCTGAAAGGAATAGTGGTGATCAGGACAACTGCCATTTGAATAGCACTTTGAGATTCAAATCCGGATGTCCATGTAGACAAACACACATGCATGTAGTTTTCTGTGCGTGTGTGTATCTCCAATACACATGCATGCACACATGTGGTGGTGGTCGCCTGTTCTTGACGGGGACAAACAGGATGTCACTGTGTTCAAGTTGAGGTGCGGTGTGTCCAGCTGCAGCTGAGAAGACCAGTACGAGCTCAGAAGGCTCTACCACAGATGGGCCATGGGAACACTGGGGTTGGAGGTGTCTCTTGACTTCTGCTTCTCATATTTCTTTCGAGCGACTATAATTCTGCTTCACTCATACAGCCCAGTGTTTCCTCTGATGTGGGGCATGTCATGCTGAGCAGGGCTTTGCCAGGGTCTCCCCTGTGCAATACATACAATACATATGTGACAAAGTTCTTCAGGGAGACCTTGAGCATGTCTTTGTATCACTTCTTCTGACCTCCAAGTGAACACTTGCCTTGCATGAGTTTTTTTTTAAACAGTCTTTTAGGCAAATGTACATTTGGCATCCAAACAAGATGGTTAGACCATCGGAGTTGTGCTCTCTGAAGTAGTTGAATATTTTGCAATTTAGTTCAAATAGAGAGCTGTCTGGTGCCTTCTCCTGCCAGGTGATCTTCAGAGTCTTCCTAAGACAGTTCTGACAGAAGTGATTCAATTTCCTGGCCTGGGGCTGGGAGACTGTCCAGCTTTCACAGACTTACAACAATGAGGCCAGCACAAGGACTCTGTAGACCTTCGGTCTGGTAGTCAGCCTAATGCCTCTTCTCTCCTACACCTTCCTTTGGAGCCTCCCAAGCACTGAGCTGGCTCTGGCAATGCCTGTGTCAACCTCATCATCTGCGTGCACATACTGCCAAGGCAAGTGAACTTACCCACGGCTTGTTGTAATCTCTGATGTGGGGCTGGCTGGTGGAGAACCTGTTTTCTTGGTGTTGATTCTTAGTCTAAAAGCAGCACGAGCAGCAGAGAATTGTTCCATCCTTTGGTGCATCTCAACATCAGAGGCTTCATTGTGTGCACAATCATCTGTGAACAAAATGCCATGAACCAACTTTCTGTCCACTTTAGTCTTGGCTTGTAGCCTTTTCAAGTTAAGTAATTTCTTGCAACATTGCTAAAAATGTCATGCTAAAAAGTAAGTGAGCAAGCACGCAGCCTTGTTTCAGTCAATTGGTGACTGGGAAAGTGTGAGAGCATCTTCCACTACCCAGAACCTGGGCAAGCATGCTATCATGGAGCTGACATACAATATTGATGAACTTCTCTGGGCAACTTCATTTTGCCATAATTTTCCACAAACTCTCATGACTGACAATATCAAAGGCCTTTGTCAGACTGATGAACATTGTGTACAGAACTCTGTTCTATTCCTGGCCTTTTTCCTGGAGTGGTGGGGCAGCAAACACCTTATTAAATCATTCCTTGGCCCATTCTGAAGCCGCACCGTTTCTCATGTATATGGCCATATTCCAGATGAAGGATCAGCCTATTAAGGAGGACTCTGGCAAGAACCTTGTGAACAATGACTAAGAGGGAGACACCCCCTCCTCCACTCCATGATTGACAAAGGACAATCTATTTCCTTTACCTTTATAGAGATGGACAATGGCGGCATCCTTGAACTCCTGGGAGAAAACTTCATCCTGTCACATAACCCAGAAAATTTCAGTCAGTTTTTGTATGAGTGGTGAACTTCTTGTCTTGTGAATCTCAACTGGAATAGAATCAGTGCCAGGCACTTTGCCACATGAGAGAAGCCTAATGGCATTCAAAAGCTCTTCTTCATTTGAAAGTTTGGTCACATGAGGTGTACAGTGAATGGTTTCAACATTGATTGATGACAGTCTGTTGAAAACACTGTGGAATTGTTCAGTTCATCTCTCCAGGATCGTGTCCTTATCACTAACTAATGTGGCTCCATCAGCACTGAGCAATTGAGAGGCAACATAGGTCTTTGGTCTATAAAGAGCCTTCTGAGCATCATAAAAGTATGTGGGGCTGTGACTATGAGAAGAAAACAGAATTTTATCTGCCTTTGGACTGAGCCAAGAATCCTGCATCTCTCTCAGTGCTGCCTTCTCAGAGATGGATGAGCTATCCTGCTGGTAAACTGTGGAGTTCTTGCAGGGGTTTTCTTTAGTCTCTTCTGAATTGCTCCATCATTTTCATCAAACCAATCTTGATGTTTGTGAATGTTCTGGCCCAGATCAGTAATGGCAGTGCTCTCTCTCTCTCTCTCTCTCTCTCTCTCTCTCTCTCTCTGTACATAAGAGCAGTGAAATGTGTATACACACACATTCACACACACACACATACGAGTCTTGTCCTCACAACAACCCTGGAATATAAGGAGTGCTAATATTATTCTGAAAACAGATGAGGAACCTGGGGAAGACAGAGGCCAAGTGACTTGTGAAACATCACACTACTAGTATGTGTCTGAGGAAGGATTTGAACTCAAGGCTTCCTGACTTCAAGTCCAGGGCTCTGTGTACTTCTTACCCCATCACTGCCATGAATATCCAGAAATAGTCGAATGGATCTGGGATTTCATCCATGTGTCTGTGCTTTGCCACAATGCATGTCACAACCCATCCATATTTGTTCATCTTATGCATCTCCTGTACATATGCTACCAGAAATTTAGGTTCAACATGAAGCCCAACTTGGCTTGACTGCAACTTCTACCCATCACTTCTAATTCAGTCCTCTGGAGATTGGTCAAGTCCCCTTTCTTTGCATTAGTCTTTCAAATGCATAAAGACATTGTACCTTTTGGGACTTGGAGGGGAGAAGCCATCTTAAGTGACCAATTCTTAATGTTTTCTTTTGACCTCATGACTTCATTAGAAGGATGTTACAGTGAGGAAATGCCAACATAAATGGGGGGAGGGGAGGTGCTATTCTGCAATGGTTAAATGGCATACTCAGGATCACAGGTAGTATGTGTCAGAGGTGGGACCTGAACCCGTGTCTACCTGACTTCCTGACTACATTCTCTAGTCACTAGGGCACACTGCCTTACTATAGGATCTTCACATGATATAACCTAAAAAGGACCTCAGTGATCTATTCTACAGCCCTTCCCTCCACCCCTGTTTACATAATAGGAAATGGAGACCCTGAAAATGTGTCTGTGCTTTAGTTATAGCACACAGAGACTAGGTCAGGTGCTACCCCCATTTTACAGATGAAGAAATTGAGATTCAAAAGAAGCCAAGTAACTTGCATAGGTACATTCAGCTGTTAAGGATCCAAGGGGTGGCTCCAACCTTGGCTTTTCCTGTCTCCAAATAGAGTACAAATGCCATCATGGTCCACAGTAATAGTGATGGCTTGCCCACGTTTAAGAAGGCATGGCAATTCTGCTGCTAATTTGAAGTATTCTATCACTCTAGGATACAAATAAGTGCCTTAGAGCTTTTAATCTATGTGGAGCAGGAGCAGGATGGGATTCATACTTCAATCAGGAGAGGTGGTGAAGAATGGAAAGGCTGCACGTTAGCATCATGGCACTGTCTTGGTATTCAGTGTCCAACCACAGAACAAAAGAGGCAGACTTCGGTAGAGAACATGGGAGTAGAAGTCCCAAAGTTTCAGTATTCTTTTATTTAAAACAAAAAGGTTGCTTGTAATTTGTAACCTCACAGGAATATTTCAAATGGTTCACAAAGATCAATGCACTCCATGTTCAAAGACTTTGGGTGTTTTAAAAATCTTCCCATTTGGACCAGCTTGTCATAAGAACAAAAATATCAAAATATTGTCAGTCTGTGAGCTCATGTACATGAGCACAGAGACCTCAAGTCAACACAAATTAGACAGTGAAATGGTGCCTTGGAGAACAGCTAAGGAAACATTTTTGTTTTACATATGAGAAAACTGAAGGCTGGAGATTGCAAGCAACTTGCCCACAGTAATTCAGGCAATGCATGGCAGAGTTAATACTAGAAACCATCCTTCTGCTTAGCCCCGAGTTCTTATCTTGAGCCCATTCTGCAGCAAAACCAACCTATTAGCTATTAGTTCTTTCCTCCTTTTCAAATGCCTTTATATTGTTCTATATGTGTGTATATACTGACATATACATAAACACACATATATTACATTTATATCTTATACTTATTTATATGTGTAAATATATTTTTTTATATTTCATGTACTTATATCAATTAAAAAAACATTCCATAAGCATGTACAATGTGTCAGGCATTATCCCAGATCTTGAAGATGCAAATTAACATGTGCACACCGATATTACCTCCAATTTATTCTGTCTATATCTTGTTTGTACATAGTTGTTTAACTGCCTTTGTAGTCAATCAAATCAATAAGCATTTATTAGTCTCCTACTATGTGCTAGGCATTCTGCTTGGTGTTGGAAATGGGAAGAAACACACACACGCGAGCACACACACACACACACACACACACACACACACACACACACACACACACACCCATTAGTCCCCGAGCTCAGAGGAGCCCGCATTCTATTGGGAGATGAAATATGTAAACAGACAGCTCCAGCATCCAGCACCTGAAATGTCCTGATCAAATGTTTGCTCAGTTGAATCAGCCTTTGAATTCTCTGTAATTCCTCGGGAACAGAGTGAGATGCTGTCCCCGAAGAAGCCCAGGTCTGCGGCAGGTCTTTTTGCGCGTGGGGGCCAGTGGCACTGAGATTCATCGGTGCACCGCCAAAGCCCACACCACCGTTCTCCATCAAAGTTAGGATCCATTCTCTCCTTTAACTGTTACCTCAGACTGTTTAGCTCGTATGGGCATTTCTTTTCAGCAGGCTCTTAAAAAATCGAAACTAAGAAACACCACACTAAATACACGTTTCTGTAAACCAAGTAAACTCCAGAGGTCACACACACCATCGATTTATCGACACGGGAAAGAGCAATTATTCCATTCCCTTTTCATGTTCATAAGATTTTCTTGTGCTATTTGTACAAATGAGCAAAACGATATTTGCGATTATTCTCAGATTGTTCTAAAAGCTGAGCAGAACACAGCTCATGGCACTGTCCACAATGGTCTCCGTCGTGTTCTTGAGGCTGTAGAAAATCATGCCCCTGTCCTGGTGCTCCTTGACGGCCTGCCACCTCACCTCAGTTCCCTTTTGTTCTGCCTTCCCCCACCAGAGTGCAAGCTTCTTGGGGGCAGGGTCTGGTTTTCTTTTTATTGGCATTTGTATCCCCACTACTTAGCACAATTCTTGGCACACAATAAGAACTTAGTAAATGTATCTTGCCTTGCCTGGTTGATCTATTGATCGATGATTAATGCACAGGTTAGTAGCACAGGCTAGCTCTCATTCCTGACAGAATACTCAATTCTGGACTCTGGGAACTCTTGGATTCCTATAAAACTCAGCTCATTTCTGCTTCCTACGTAAAGCTTTTCTTGCTCCCCTCCATTGCTAGTCATCACCTTACACAAGAATTTCACCTGAAATCACATTTTTAGTTATTTTTTGTGTGACAGATATTTATTTTATTTCCCTCCCATGACCCCCTATTGAAAAACAAAACAAAATCCAGGTCAAAAATGGACATACTCAACTTTATATTTACTTTGTCTATAATTTTACCTAGATACTAATCTTCACTTTGCCACTGCATAACCTGAATTGTAAGCTTGAGGGTGACCAGAGCATTTGGCCTTTCCATCTTTATGTTTCCAGCACACATTAGGCACTTTAAAAACTTTTGGAAAGTCACCTTTCATTCCTCTCCTGGCTCTGCTTCTGACATTCTGTATTTTTCTACTATATCTCTCCTTCTATCTCATCCTGGAACTTTGCTTAGTGCCTGGGTCCTTCCCAGCCTGGAATGTGCATCTTGTCCCCCAGCCTTCTCACCCTAGAGCATCTTTCTGCCATAATGGTTCCCTTCTGCCGCTGGTGACTTCCGACCCGCTCTGCTTCTGCCTTCCCAGTCTTCCTCATCCTGCCCACACGGGCACCTCTTCTTCCTTCTCCAGCTGCTCAGTTCCTGTTTCTGCATTGTCTTCTCCCATTAGAATATATGTTGTTTTTTAAGGCAAAGACTGTCTTTCTTTTTTACTTTTTTTTTAATCTCTAGCACTTTCCTGGCACATAATATTTATTTAATAAATACTTGGTGCAGCTTTTACCTTGGTGGCTGATCAGTGAATTGATTACATATGCACATGTTGCTTTCGGGGCAGGAACTGTTTTTGTATATTTCTGTATCCCCAGGACCTAAGCCAGTACATAGAACATCACAAACTCATAATAAATGATTGTCCAATGATGTCATGAATGAGCACATGATGTGGAGAGATACTCTAAGCAGATGCTGCTATGATTCAGAAACAAGTAGATGAGAACCTGGACTAGGATTGTGAAAAAAGCAAGGAAAGAGTGAAGAACAGAGCGCCTTGGAGAAATCCTGGCGATTCCCTCGGTGACTGGCCGGATTGAGCTATGGGCGGAGGGAAGCAAGCAAAATTAGTCAGAAACCATGCAGCAATGGTAAATCCAGGGTAAAGGAAATGCAAAATGAAGCCGCTGATAGATAGTCAGGAGAAAGCTTGAAGACGGTTCACTTAGCAATGGGAAACAAATGTGGGGTTTGATCATATTCCTGCACCAAAGTCACCCTGCGATGTCTCGGGACAGTGTGAAGATGGCCCCCGAGGGGCTCTCCAAGGTCATGCCCAGTGAACACAAGCTCCAGTATGTTCCACCAAGTTCTGTGGGCCTCACTTCCTTCAAGAATCCGCTTAAATCACACTTTCTGGAGGGGGCCTTTCCCAAGGGCCCTCGATGTTATATTTTTATCTTTGGGGTTATCTTTCATCCACTCTGTATGTTTGTATCATGTAATTATCTATTTACAAGCATGTTGTTTTCCACATTAGGATGTAAGCTCCTTGGGGGCAGGCCCTGATTTTTTTCCTTTGTTGCATAGCTAAGCACAGTGCTGAGCACGTAGAATTCATTAAGGCACCTAATCAATGTCTGTTGTTTGATTAATTGGTTGGAATATAGGCCTGGCTGTGGGCTGTGGGCATGCAGTCTGGGCCCAAGCCCAGCTATGTCATTCATCATCCAGTTGTCTCCAGCATGATGAATGTTTCAGCCACAACAATTCTCAAAGACATTTCACTACTCATAGGAGGATTGGAATCTGCATTGATGGAGAGGTTCCTGTGCTGTAAAAACAATGATTCTTAAAATACTTTAATCTGAAAAGTTTCGGGCATTCATTTCTTAGAATCTTAACTTAAGACTTAGAAGGGGCCTTAGTCACCATCAAGTGCAACTCCCTCATTCTAAAGATGCACAAACTGAAACCCAGAGAGGTGAAGCAACTAGTCCAGAGTCACACAGAAAGTAATGAGGACTGTGCGGCTAAGGAAAAGACGAGAAATCAAACTAGACATGCCGATTTTTTAAGTCATCTGTACGCAACAATGATAACTTGGTGCCTTGGAAAGAGCACTGGCTTTGGAGTCAGAGGACACAGGTTCACGGCCTGGTCCTGCTCAAGTAACCCAAGGGACTTGGGTGGGAGGAGGTTCCTCCTAGATGAGATAACTGCTAGAGCCCTTCCAAGGGTACATCCCAGGAAACAAGACTAGAAGCTGTGCGAAAGAGAACGAACATGGCCATGGAGAGGTAGCCAGGACTTTGCCAATTTAAAGAGAATTCCTTCTATCCAGGAAGCATCTAATACACACTAATGCACTTGACCCTAAGTTATCCTTAAGATTTGTTTTTGAAGAGTTGTGATTTCCCTTCAGAGCCAGGTGATGAGGCCAACAGAAAGGCCCTGAGCCTAGGGGGTTGAGGCACTGGAAAGAGTGGTAGGTAAACAACAGAAGAACTTGGCTCAAATCCCAGTTGGGTTTTTTTTTTCCCTTACACCCTGTGCAATCTTAGGTAAATCACTTGACCTCCAAGAATTCCAGTTTCCTTTTCTGTAAAATGAGCAACTTGTGCTAGGTGGCTCCAAAGGATGCTTTCAGCTCTGCATGGATGCACCTGTGGCATCCAGGTCTCCTCCCAGGCTAACCCCATGATTATATCATCCACGGTTTCTCAGTTTGCCTTTGAAAGACAACCGATGGGCTTGATTTTCTTGTGATACACATTTTGCAGTAACCTCTAGGTCCATGATATGCTTTGACCATTGCTCTTTCACTGTGGTGAGAGCTATAAATTCATTTTCATTTAAGATGTTGTGGGGCAGCAATGGTGCAGCCAGAATGAAGTCATGAATAAACAAACATGGCGAGCTTCCTGGATAAATTAAGAAATGTTTATTCATAAAGGAATTCAGAGCAGAGTGTGAGTGGGACCATCAAAAAGGCAGGGCAAGTGGGTCTCCACCTCTGATAGGATGCATGCTGCTTCTGTTTAGATCAGAGAAAAGATGGGCTGCACAGAAAGACCCTTGAAATGCATTTATTATGTACAATAAGTCCATTTCAAATGTGCCTGTTTATTTCTAGCTGAATGCCAAAACATCAGACCAGACGCCTTGAGTAGTTTTTCCTAGGTCTGTTATCAATTCCCCTTTCAGAACAAAATAATACAGAAGCCCTTTCCTAGGTATTTCATTAGGCTTCTCACTATGCTTTTTCAGTCATTAATTGCCTGTTGGCGACAACAAACAGCCATTCTGGGCAGCTCTTTTTCTATCTATGTTGTTTCTTTGGAGTGAAAGGAATGATTCCCAACCTTGATCTAATCCCCCCGAGTCAAGATGTAAGATTTTGTAGCCTCTCCAGCCTCATTATAAACATCTGATCTTCATGAAATGCAGTGGAATGCTGTGTCATTTTAATGCCCAATCTTTACCTGGGGAGAAGAAATGTATTTTCCTCTTTTGTTTGAATGATGGGAGACTCTGGGTGCAGAATGCTGCATCCTTTGTCCAACGTTGCTGATGGGTGAGGTGCTTCTGCCTAACTATTTTACTGGCTTCTTTTTCTTTGTGACAAGGGAAAGTTTTCCTGAGGTAAAGGATGAGACAATGGCTGAAAAGGGCATTGCTATCAGTTACAAAGGGTATCAACACAAATTTAGAAAGTACTAACAATAAAACCAGAAACAAATAAGTAAATGAATGCATATTCATGTTCCAAATAGCGGCATCACTAGTCTGAGGCCAAAAGGTCTGCTTTGATACAGGACATTTGTGTGTGAAGATGCTGGCCATCAGTGAAGTGCTACTGCCAATTAAAAAAAGAAAATACCCCAAATCAAAAGCCAAAGGAGGAACCTTCTCCGTGCCCAGATAACTTTAGTACATTTTTAGTTGCATGAAAACTAATTGGACCAATTTGCATGGATGAGAAATTTTTCTGGAAGACTTTAATCACAGAGTAACATAATGGTTTTCTGCTTCACATAGTCAGGGACATGATATTACCTTTAGGAAGATGAATTCATGTGGAGGATTCAGAAAGCACTTGAGCCTGAATTTAGGGAAGCTTGAATCATAAAGAGTCAGTTAGAAAGCTCTGTTCAGGGTTAATATTTTAATGTTTCAGAAAGGAACTGGAAAGGCAGGGAGTTAAAGGGCCAGCCCTGGCAAGGGAAGGCTGCCATTTTCTTGAAGAAGAACAAGGCAGTGAATACAGAGGATGCTCCTTTTTCTGTAATTAAGGCAGAGATGTTGTGATGGCAGATCCAGTGTTGTTGGGTTTAAAATTGTTAAGACCTGAGTTCAAAGCCTCCCTCCAAAGACTTGTATTGACCTCATCTTGGGCAGCCTCACCAGTTCTCTGGGACCATGTCCTAAGCCCTATGGACTAGAGGTTCAAAAGGGTCAAAAGTCCTGGAGTTCTCTAGGACTTTGTGCTGATAATGTTGGTGATCACTCCTAAATTCCAGGACACTTTTAATGTCTCTAATTATAATTGGATCCCACCTTTCTCACATAACTGTTGAGAGCAAAAAATGCATCCCAAATCTTGAAGTACTCTATGTGACTGGCCTTGGCTGTTATTGTTTGCAGTGGGACAAAGTGTGTAAGGGCTACACTTGGAATAAGGAAGACCTAGGCTTAAGCCCTGCCTCTGACACCTACCTGCTGGGCAACCAAGTCATTAAGTCTCTCAATGCCCCCAGAAAACTCTAAAAGATGTTATTCCCCAGGAGTGGGCCTCTGCACTGTTGGAGATGCTCTCCCTGCCAGGAGTTCCTCATACTGGTAAATTCACAGGTCCTGACTGGAACAGTAGGAGTAGTGGTTATGGTAATGCTGGTGGTGCTGGTACTAGTAGTCAGTGCTCATGGCAAGGGTAGACAGGGCTCCAGAGCACTAATTTAGCATATTCTAAAATTGTCACAGCCTATTATGAAAAGTGGGGATGACTTTCCTGGGCTCTAAGACCTTGCTTTGATGCTGCCACTCCCCATGGCCCATGACTTAGCCTGCGGACTGAGTAGACTGAGGGGCAGCCATAGCTCTTGTGTGAATGGATCCAGCTGCCTGACTCCAGTGACACCATTCCCAGGGCAGGGGGACCAAACTGGCCTTGGTTACACTTGGCATCCTTCATGAACTTGGAAATGAATAAAATCTTATGAAACATGAAGTCAAGAAGCAAAAGAAAAGTTTTCCCAAGCATGTTCCTCCTGCTCACTTTAGTGAGCCATGGAACTCTTCATTAACAGCCTAACATGAAGAATATTCTCTTTCAAATGCTATTTAAATGAAGATGAACTAGGCGGGAGTTACTTACGCCTCCATAAATTACCGTGATGAGTAAGTAGCCCTGTGCATTTATGGATGCAGAGAGGAAGACAGAGAGGCATCAAGAGGAGGGAAAACAGGGCAGACTAACAATTGACAGACAAACTTGCTGAAAGACTGACTGACAGGCAGCTGGAAGACAGACATCCTGACAGACTGGCATGTGACTGAGTGACTGGTGCCTGGTAGGGAGGCACATGAACAGAGAGGAGGGGAGAGAGGAAGCCAGAGTACCCCAGTCAATCAGCTCTGCTAAGAGTGTGAAAGACATGAAAATGATTGCCTCCTCAGGGTAAGAGTGAGGAAAGGGGAGAGAACTTGGTGTGCCATGGGAGGGAAAACACTGCTCATAGAATCAGAGGATTCAGGTTCAAATCCTGCCTGCACATGGTGTTTGCTGTCTGTGCTCCTTAAGCAAATTACCCTCCCTCTTGGACAGCTGGGTGGGCTGAGCACTGAGGAGCCTTCTCTAGAGATCTGTAAATAGACTCCTCCTGGTCCTGTGTTAAGTCTGGCAGCATCAACAATCTCCTGCCTAACTCAAACCAGCCTTGACCTAGCCGAAGGAAATGAAACATTGACTGAGGGTCTACTCCAGCCAAGACACAGTGCTAGGTCCCCAGGATGGAGCACAGTCCTGGCCTTCAAGGAACTGACAAACCTCATACCAGAGATGTGTATTCTACATGGTAGAGAGGAATAAGGGCAAAGTAAAATCTGAGGGAAGGGAAGGATCCCTTTCAGCTGGAGAATCAATGCTTCCTGGAGGAGGTGGCACCTGTGTTGGGCTTTGAAGGAAGACAAGGGTTTCAGTAGGCAGAGATAGATAGGGAATGTGTTCTTGAAATGGGGTGAGGGGCAGGCAGAAAGAATGCTCAAGATCGCAGGGCACTGCGGGGCAACACTCTGTAGCCCAGTTCGGCTGAAGGAGAGAACATGGGATCTGAGCATGAACGAGAGCTTGAAAGGGAGTTTGGAGGCAGAAATGTGAAGGCCTAACTGTCAGACCAAAGAGATGTAGGGGCATTGATGAGCTCAGGAAAGAGGTTGAGGATGTAGGAAAAGTGGGACCTCAGAGCAGAGAGACAGGCTCACACTTAGACTTCAAGTGAGAAAGGTTCTTTTGGTCATTCTGGGAGAGCCGATTGGAGATGGGAGACAGGGCAGAGAGTAAGGAAGTGACCACAGACAGGAGTCCAGGCCAGAGGCCAAGTCATCTGGGCCTGACTCAGGGAAGTGATCCAACCTGGACAGAGAGGATGAAAAAGAGAGGAGGGGAAGGAGGGAGGGAAGGAGGGGGAAAGAAAAAGGGGAGAGACAGATGGAG
Organism: Petaurus breviceps papuanus; assembly: GCF_028583685.1. NCBI lineage: Eukaryota > Metazoa > Chordata > Mammalia > Diprotodontia > Petauridae > Petaurus > Petaurus breviceps. The sequence goes on along the minus strand of NW_027185850.1, from coordinate 214,136 downwards.
AGAATCATGGGGCTGGAGGAGGAGCCCTGCATCGGAGGTCTTCAGGCGGGTTCACACTTGGATTAGTTGCGGGGCAGGCTTGGCAGTCTTGGCAGCTCCCTAGACCTTGAACTACAGAGGGAGGCAGTTGGACTGACTGAGCAGGCATAATGAAAAGAGCATAGGCTGCAGAGTCAGCTGGCGATGCTAGAACCCTCTAGATACCACCTGTAAACATGGGGCAAATCCCCTTCCCTCCTGTGGACTCGGTTTTTTCATCTGTAAAAAGTGGCTGTTGGATGTGATGGCCTAGGGTCCCTGACGTGATCACACCTGGGAGGGGACGTCCCTCCACGGAGCTTCACTGATTTTCTTTTTCATTGTGTGGCTTCCCTGTGCCATTAAGCTTGCAGCGTAATTGTGGCGTCAGATTTTGCTTGGTTCGGAGCAGGCAGAGGGGCTCCACGGGGAGGAGCTGCACATGGAGCCGGAGGACCGAAGTCAGACTCCGGCTCTTCTCGCTCCTCTGATGTCCTTGACAGAATGTCCCTCTGAGCCTCAGTTTCCTCCTCTGTAATATGAAGAGTCTGTGGGCCTCTCTGGACCTCAGCTTCCCCATTTGTCATATAGAGGGGGAGGACTAGAAATACAGAGGTGCCGATTCACAACCCCAGGGTTAAGATATAATTGGGAAATGTTTGACTAAGTAAATAGAAGTACAACGCCAATAACGTCCATGTATGGTCTCCTATGCCAGCCCGCTGCCCCCAGAGATCCTTTCCTGCCTGAGTTTGCCTCCCGGCCAAGGACCGTGCCAGGCCCTTCCCACCTGACGTCCATCTCCTTTGATGCTCGTTCAGTCTTCCAGACAGCGGAGGGGAAAGGACCGAGCATTTGTGAAGTGCCTACTGCGTGCCAGTCTCTCTGCTAAGTGCTTTGCCAATATTAGCTCGTTTGAGCTTCATGACAGCCTGGAAGGGCAGCGCTGTTATTAATCCCATATTAAAGCTGAATGGTGGTGAATGACTTTCCCAGGGTCACACAGCTAGGAAGTGTCCTGAGGTGGAATTTGAACTCAAGACTATAAGCTGTAACCTAAGCATAGCTCCACGTGTACAGAGATATTGTTGACAATCAGTTTTGTAAATGATCCTTGAAATTGGTGCAGTTCAAGGGAACAGCCCCTCGGACAGAACAAAAAGACCGAGCTGAGCAGCAGACCTTTCATGGATTGCTCAAACCCTCCCATTGTACCCACTTCTCAGATTCTCGTCACTCCCACACTTCGGTTTTGTAAGAAGCCACAGATGGCAGCGCTACCTGCCCCTTCCCAGCTTCACAGGGCCATTTCACTAGCGCAGTGGAGGGAGAGGTGCGCTCTGCCATTTCAAACACTGAAAGCATGCAAATGTGTAAAAGCAGGCGGTATCATCCTCAAACTAGAGCACCCGCTATTTCCTCCTGTGTTTTTCGAAGAAAAAAAAAATTCCACCTCCAAAAAGAGAGTTAATGAGTCCAGCCTCCCTGCCTGGAACCATTCTCTCAGTGTATCCAAGAGAAATGTTCTCTGCCCACCACACTGCTCTCTAGTGATTCTAGGAGCAAGCCTTTTCCCTCCGCCTCCAATAGAAGGACAGCTCTCAATAAAGGACAAATACAGCTTCACTAATTTTTCTTTGCGTCCCCAGGGCTGAGGATAGTGTCCATCCTGTTGATAAATGCTTGTTGGCTATTTCTGAAGGCTGCTCAGTTTGTGAAAAGAATCTCCTCTCTGTGGCCTCAGTTTTGCCATCTATACAATGGAAGAGATTTGACCAGATGACCTCCAAGGTTCTGGCCACTCAGCTCTCCCCATCCCCCACCCCCTGAAAACAAACAATGCCAAGCTGGGGAAGCTGCCTTACCTGCCATTTGTTCCCAGTGGGCCTCATTGGAATCCAGGTGCCAGCTGCATTGTTGGAAGTCACAATTCACGTCTGCCCCCAGCTTCAGGGAGCATGGGGGTCCTGAAGGGTCTCTAGATACTCGGCCTGACCACAGCTTGTGATCCTAGGAACAAGGGAACACAAACGGAAGGGGCACACTGGAGCTGCCTGTGTCTCTGTTCTTCTCCTGAGGCTCATGTGGTGATGCTCAGCATCAGTGGGCCCCAAATGTCTACTCTTCCTTTGTATGATTTCCTTGGGGGAGAAGGCTAAACATTTCGGCAAGGCCCAGAGTCAGCAATGACAGAAGACAGCTTGGTGATAGGCCGCTAACTGAGGGAAACCAGATGCCACCCTGATGATTAAATATTTATTCTAGAAGACAGTCACATTGTTCTTGAGAATCACCACTCAAAGAGTTTATTTTTTTTTAAAGAGATAAAGTGCTGAGGTCACCCGAGCAGATTGGCTAAATTGATTTTGATCCCACACTGAATGACATTCTCATCCCTCCAGGTGGGAAATACCACCCGGTTCTCTGGCATCATTTGTCATTCACTGTCCACTGAACAGCCATAATAGCCTGCTTCCAAACCAGCATTTTTATTGATTTTTATTCACTGTTTTCCTCTGGGGCCAGAAGCAGCCTAGCATCAGAGAAAAAGGGCTACACTTGGAACCAGAGAACACCAGGACTCAGGTCTAGCCTCCAACATCAGCTGTGTGACCACAGGCAAGTCACCCACCCTCTCAGGGCCCCCAGGTGAGTGCCTAAGACTAGGAGTCTGGAGAAGGGGCTCTCGGCTTTGGTAAGAGTTCTTCTAGAGCTCCTCAAGCCAATGGAGTCACAGGATGTATGAAAGAAAAAGCCCATTCCTTTAAAGATCAGGAAACAGGAAGAAGCTCTCATGATCCCCTACAGAAAACAAATCATTTTCTTTCTTTGGTTCATTATTTCAAAGTAACTTTCTGGGAGTACACCCACAAAATGAGCCAGACATGTTCCTGAAAATGCAAACTAATGTTCTGTGGAACTTCTTTTCTGAATTTTTCAGCCCTGGACAGATTCTATCTCAAGGGCCTTCTCTGGAACAGATGAGGAGAAACTTTCGGTTCCCAGTGACTGACAAAAATGGTAAGTGCCCAAACATGAAATTCTTCAAAAGCAAAAACTGCCCTTTAGGGGTTAATATCCACTTAGTGGATTTAAAAAATTTTTAATTTAATAACAACTAACAAAAAACATTCAAACACCCCAAAATATAAACACACATCACACACTTGTCCTCATTTTTTTGTAGATTGTTGAATTTAGCAAGATAATAACCCTAAGGGGCAGCCAAGTAACACAGAGAGTAAGAGCACTAGCTCCAGTGTCGGGATGACCTGGGATCGAATCTGGGCTCAGATACTTAGCACCACACTCAGAAATAACTGGCCGTGTAACCTTGAGCAAGTTACTTAACCCCAATTGCTTTTAAAAAATAATAATAAGATAATAACCCTAATCTAAACCATAATGAGCGTAGGACAATTGGCACTTTTTTGTCACGAGTGAAGACTGGATAACCATTTGTTGGAGGGTCACTGGGCACCAATATTTAAAATAATGATTTTTAAAATCTATTACATTTTTATTTTCATAGCAATTGCTTGGCAGCATAGAAATCCCTGATCTTGAATACCTTCTTAGCAAGATTAATTGATTAAAATATGGAGCTGCAGATGATACTTTCTCCTCAGTGCCCATTCACCTCCCCCTTCCCCTGTCAGTTTTTTTTCCACAAAAATCTCCACCTTTTATTTTCAGTCCCCCAAATAAACACCAAACTCTTGCAATGATGAAAAGTATTCCAGCTCCAAGCTCTTCTTTTAAAGACAAAATACTCTGGAAACCATTTTTCTTTGGTGAGATTTCTAATGGTCAGAAACCAAGGAACAGCAGCATCAGAGAAGTCTTGTAGTTTGGCAGCCTCAGAAGAAGGGTACAGCATATTTAATTTTCCATGAAAGCCCATATCATTATGTGAAAAACCCCAAACCATTTCATAGAGGCAGAGAGTGAAGTGCACTAAATGAATTCACATGAGTAATAAGTCAAATAACCAAGATTCCCACTCTAGTCCTTTTTCTCTTTTCACCACCCTCTGTTGATGTGCTAATTCCTGTCATTCTAGCTAAAAGAAATGTGGTGGCAGTCTTTCCAGGTTCACTATTGAGGCTTTTTGCCCCCCACCCCCAGACCCTATTCCAGAGTTCCGTCTCCCACTCAAAGGGTTTTTTCTTACGATTCCTTCTACTAGTCACTTTGTAACTAGGCTTTCATCTGATAGAATTACAGAATTTTGCATTTGGAACCACCTCCAGCAGACATTAGTCCAGCCTATCCATGTATGAATAAGAATTCTGCCCATCCAGCAAATCATCATGCCACCTTTGCTCACTGGCTTCAGTGAGGACAGCTGCACAATGAATTGGTGTTGGTTTAGCAAAAGAAAAGAAAACCTTGCAACTGTTTGAGGAAAACCCTTGTCTAGCCCATTCCACTGCAATGGGACTCTTGAGCATAGTTTTCCTGTGCCAGACCCTTCCCCTCCCTCAATGACCCTGATTGTTCACAAGAAGGAGGAGTGAGGGGCATGGAGGAAGCAGCTGGAAGACCAATTCTAGGCCCACCTTCTATGGGAAGTTGCCCTGATCCCCTCACATGCTGGAAGTCACCATCTCAGACCACTTTGTATTTATCTGGGTCGTTTTTATTCTGAACATACTGGAATATGTCTTCACTCTCTTCCCAGTTAGATTGTATACTACTCTCCCATCCAGATCATTTCACTCTTGGTATTTTTATCTTTTTTTTTTTGTTGTTCTTTGGAGGGCAATTGGGGTTAAGTGACTTGCCCAAGGTCACATGGCTAGTAAGTGTTAAGTGTCAGAGGCCGGATTTGAACTCAGTTTCTCCTGACTCCAGGGGCAGTGCTCTATTCATTACACCACCTAGCCACCCCATCATCCCCTTCTTCTAACATAGTACTTGGTGCATAGTAAGTTCTCCATAAAACGTTCATTGATTGATTAAAGGTATATCTACACACATACCAACACGATGTGGGGTGATTCCTCAGCCCAGAACTACATTACAGAGGGGTAAACACAACCACTGACTATCGACGAGCCAGCAGTCACATGGAAGCCAATTGGGAAGGGTGAAGCTGGCACAGACAACTTTACCAGAAAACAGTGATTTTTTCCCATGCTCACAGAAACAACTCCTCCACTTCTTTAGAGGGAAGCCATGAAACATGTTATTGGAAGACATGAGGGTGGAAGTGTAAGAGTCTGCTAAGAAAGTCAGAGCAAGCCATTCTTTCCCCTAAGTCTGGGAAATCATGTTCTCAAGGAGGGGAAGGTATATGCACCCCCCTCTTTAAGCCTACGTCTTTGGGCTACATGAGAAACTGGAAAATGGGTTATCTGAAGAGATCCTATTTCTTAGGGCAGGTATATTTTCAGGGATTTAAGAAATATAGATGAAGTTAACATCCACTTGATAGAATAAGAAATCTGCCCCAAGGGCCCTAAACTGAAGCCTTCAGCTTTTAGGACTATATAAGTGATTTGGATGACCTCACTGATATGCTCAGTCTACAGACTCAGCATTACCTGAGGCGTTAGAAAGCTATTTAGAGGAATGCTCCAAGGAGCTGGATGGATGAGGGTGCAATACCTGGAAACATTACAGAAAGGGGCTTTGATGATTTTGACTTTCAGCTCTTGCCTGGAAAGTGGCAAGCACCATTTATCAGCAGCTTTACAACATAATTGTGTTGTCCGGTAACAGATTTTTTGGGAAGGGGGAGGGGCGCTAGAGGTGGAAATTGTGGCCATGAGTCAAATCATCTCTTTTTTATATATAACTGTAATTTCATTTTCTCATACTTTTATAGATGTGGCTATGCAACTATAAAATATGGAGTATCCTTTGAAATGTCTACTCTGAACAGAAGTATTGCATTTCAAAGGGGAGTTTCAAAATGGAGCAAATATTTCACTGAAATCTATGTTTCTTGAAGAAACATCACTTGTAACCAGATTCTATCAGATGGTGAAGTAAGATAGGAATGCACTAGCTCAGTCACTGTAGGGACATTTGCCCAGTGGGCATCTGTAGCCCTGATCAGAGGAAAAGGGGTAATTATGAAAATCATCATTGCACCAACTGACCACTTTAAGATTTACGACATGCTTTATAGAATTCTCCCAGATATTTTGGGAGGTTTTGAAAAAGAGACACTTTTCTTTGGAATAGAAACCCCCATAGCTGGTCAAGCAAGATCAGAAAATATTAGGATCCCAGGGTTGAAAGAAGGTTGATTTCCAACCATCCACTTGATCTCATACCTGAATACTGAATGATGTCCCCTTGACAATATCCCTAACAAATGGTCATCCAGCCTCCACTTGCAGAATCAAAGTATTTATTTAGCATCTCTTAGGATTATTGACATAGAGTTGAAAGGGATTCCACTCCTTCAGTTTAGAGAAACTGAGGCCCAGAGAGGTAAAGTCCCTTGTACAAGATATTCTGTGGGAGAACAGGGAATAAATTACAGATCCAATGTATTTTCCACCACAAAGGAGTGGAAGAAGGAAGGAAATAAGCATTTATTAAGTTCCTGCTATATTCTAGGCCCTGTACTAACTGCTGTACAAAATATTATCTCATTTGAAATTGATACAGTATCCTTCCCATTATGGTATGCCCTGCAGTCAACCTGTACCTTCTTGCCATGAGCTAACATTGGCTAGGGGAAGCTCTCATCTGGGTTTACACCCCAACTCTGACACAGACTACCCAGGTGTAGCAACAAGCACCCCAGTGTCACCAGGGTTGCTGCTAACACAGGTTCTTGGATCTGCTTTGATAAAGGAAAGCAACTCAAAATGGGTTAACAAGCTTACTTTAATCAGTCAAATATGTATTGTTTACCTAGTTCAAGGGAAAAAGGTCAGCACCCCGAACTTCAGAATAAACAGACAGAATTATCAAGACAGAAACAGATCAA
>NW_027185850.1:162680-207066 GCF_028583685.1 Petaurus breviceps papuanus | reverse complement strand
GACGACTCTGGACAACGGCTTCCCAGAGTTTCATCTGATCAAATCGCAGAACACTTCTCAAAGTGAGCCCAAAACAAAGCTACACATCAGGGCTTATATAGCCTTCTCCTGGCTCAGAGAATGTAACAACCTTATTGACTCACTGGCCAATCAAGAAGTATCTACTGAAAACCGAGCCTCCCACCCCAGGTTCCAGGTGCACTTTAGCCTAGGGGCAGGAAAGATCTTTAAATTTACATTCCCATTACACCAGGTGACCTAGGACAAATCCCTTAGCTTTTCTGAAAAGCACTTTCCTTGTCTGCCCAATGAGGAGATTGAGGCCAATGATCTCCAGAGATAAAGTGAGTCAGTGTTGAACTTTGAAGTCAGAAAGTCTTTATTTCTAATTCATTCCCAGACACTTAATGGCTGGGTGAGCCTGGGCAAGTCACTTAACATTTTTCAGATTCAGTTCCCTTGTCTGTAAAGCACTTTGCAAATCTTAAAGCATTATCTAGAATTGTTGGTAAAGTTGTGATCCGCTTATCCTAGGTAGAAATCACTGTGCCACCAACACCCTGGGTCCCGTTTCAGTCACCTCCTTCTATAGCCGCATGGCTCGCAGGACCCTTTGCTAATAACCCTCTTGGTGATGCTCTGGACTTCCTCGCAATTCAGTGCCCACCTTGAGTGTGGCCCCCGTCACAGAAAGGCTTTCCTGTGCTGCTGTAGACATATGCTCAGTCTCTGTTTTCCATTAGAATCCTATGAGTAGGTATAATGTTAATGGGATATAAGATCTTCCGCACCCATTAACAGGTCTCACATGGAGCCCATTAAGGGAAGCTTGCTCAGGGGAGGCTGGTTTGGGAAGGCTTTCACACCTTTTGCTAATTTATAATTAGGCCCTGATGCCCTCTAGCTCTAAAAAGGGTATCTGTACTCTGAGGTTAGCATTTTACTTTGGGACTCACTCATTGGAAGAGCGCTCTTGTGATTTGACCAGATGAGATTCTGAGTAGCAGTTAAGGAGCCAGAGGTTGGTGCTTCTCTCTCTGGTGACTATATATGTATTGCCTGGGTCACACCGCTGGATCTGTCTGTTAATCTGTCCTGATTTCTCAGACAGTTAGAAGCCCTGTCTGTTGATCTATATTTTCTGTCTGTATTTTGTCTGAAATTCACAGTACTTACTTTTTCCCTGAACTAGTGAATATAATCAAATGGGATTTTTGACCTCTTAAACAGCTCTCTTTCCTAGAAAAGCAGATCTCAGAGCCTGTAGCAGCAGCCATTCTGGGGATACCAGCATGGTTGCCTTTACAGGTGTAGCCCAGGGCACAGCACAGACCTGTGCAATCCCACAGGGACCATCAGGAGCTCAGGGAAAGGCAGGAAAGGACTGAGAGCTCAAACCAGCCAGGATGCATCTGAGCAGAGGGACAAGGGGGAGTCCTGCCCCGGGGGGCATAATTTCAATTTTTTTTTCACTTTTCTAATGTGTATGCATTTGTTTTACAGAGACTGAACAAATATAATTCTATTTATTATGGTTAACATTATCCAGTGCTTTGAGGCTGACAGAGTATTTTATAAATTTTTTACTCATTTTATCTTCAAAGCAACCTGGGAAAGCAGGTGCTATGAATTTTCTCCCCATTTTACAAATGAGGGAAGTGAAGCAGACTGTACTTAAGTGACTTGCTTTGGGTCATACAACCCTTAAGGTCTGAGGCTAAAAAGAACTCAGGTCTTCCTGACTCTAGGCCCACCACTCCAGTTACTGAGCCATGTAGTATGAGACATGTCCTTCATTCCATATCATCCCCTAACAACACAAACACGCAATATACACACACATGTGCACATACACAGTGCACACACACTCATACACGCTCGCATACATTAACCCTCACACAAACACTCACACACACACATACTTTGCCCACCCCGAGTAGGTCTGTCTTTTCAACCCCCACCTCAGAGGAAAGTGACAGAGGCTGGTAGGAGTCCAGAGGACAGAGGCATCCATGTGAGCTGTCCTTGGTTCCAGTCTCTGTCATGATCTGCCTCACTGATTCTGACAGGGATCTCTCTTGATGAAAGTAAGTCTTCTCACCCACTTGCACATTACTGTGTGTCTTGAGAATTGAGGGGACTGAGCTGGACTTGGAAACTTGGCAGTCCTGGGCAAGGGCAGTCAAGCAGCAATGACTTGACCAATGAGGTGAAGGGTGGTGGTGGGCATCCACATCTCAGCTTGGAGAACACCATTTCTACTAAACAACTGCTCTTCTGCCCAGGGTGGCCTGGGCTCTACTTGCCCTGAGAAAAAAGTTCCTTTTTTTGGGTCAGGGAGAAATCTTGGATGTTCAGAACGTTATGCATTTAAGAATTGTCCAAAAGAGGAATGGGGGTCCTCAGGAGGTCACGGATGTCTTTTCTTCACTGGGGGCCTTATGAGGAGGTTCAATGACCACCTTCATGGATAGGGACAAGCATGAGTTTGATTCAGTGGACCCTGATGTTCAACATAAATCTGAATTCCGGACCTTCCAGAGCTCCAAGCAGAAAATAAAAAGCAGCCTGGTTTAGGGATTGAAGTGTTTGGTGTGGAATTAGGAAGATTTGTGTTCAAATTCTGCCTCTGATGATTTCCGACAGGGTAACTGTTCAATGAACACCTAATCTTTTCATTGCCCCCATGCAACTCCAAATTATGGGACATGTTGGTCTGTATTAATGGAGAAAAACATTCTACCCTAGCTGTGTGACCTTGAGCAAAGTCAAAAACCTCTCTAAATGTCAATGTCTTCATCAGTAAGATTCCTTGCCATACCTGCTGGGAAGTGGAAGGACAGTAAGGGCAGTGCCCATCCCAGCTGGGATCGCTGATGATCTCATCTCACTGAAAGGCTGGTTTGGATAATTGCTAAGTTTAGAATTTTTGTAAGAGGAAAGAAAGAAAATCACCCTGTCCTCTCAATCCATCAGCAAGGATTTGTGTGTCTACAATGCATAGGCATGGTGCTGAGTACAGAGATAGACACACAGGAGAGACCCTTCTCCCGCGAGAGTGCAAACGTACTAAGAGAGTAATCCCATACCCGAACCCTTCATCCAAGCCCCTCTCAACCATTTAGTGTCTGGGTGACTTCAGGCCAGTCACGTAAGCATTCTGGCCCTTGGCTCTTCCTACGAAAAGTGAGGGGGACTGACCAGACTGACCTCTCTGGTTCTTTCAGCCCTGGAGCTATGATTCTGTGATCCCAAATAAATATGAAATGTATACAAGTTAAGTACCAAGGCTCCTTGGGCAGTATTTATGCACATGGGTGAAAGCCAAATACCCAACATTCCAATTTCCCTTCAACTCAGCTCACTTCTTAAGTGATAACATTTAAGCTTAATTTTCCTTTCAGTAATGGCACACCAGCAGCTGTTAACCAAATTCTGCAGACGTGCTGGGAAGAAACTGGCAAGTAAACAACTTACTTATCATGGAAACTATGTTCTTGTCATCGCTGGCTCCAGTCTGGGCTGTAAAAGGAAAGTGGGTGATCGAGGTAAACAGAGTCATGAATTCCAGCTGAACTTGAATTCTCTTTGCAGGCTACGTGTCGGACCCCATGAGCCCTATGCCCTTCCAGGCCCCTCAGCATGGGGGCAGCTCGGAGGACAACAACTGACCAGTCAGGCACCTATCTGAGGAGACACTAGCTCCTGAGCGACTACCCCAAGGCTCTGGGGCATCTGGCCTTCCAGTTACAGGGGAAGTTCATCCAAGAAATCACTGTACATGGCTTTACTTATTTACCGATTCTGTCTAATGTTCAGCCACAAATTGGGCTTGGGATTTATGTCGAAAAGATTAAAATGCAAAAGAATTAAGCAAGAAACGGAGGTTGAAAAATCGTTTTTAATTTTGTAAACTAACACTAAGTTAATCACTATATTCATTATTTCATAGCATTATTTGTAGACAGTGCTACAGTCCAGAGTGGTCACATGTTGTCATTAGTCTAGCAAGCTTGTTTCTAAGCTGAATTATGAAGAAACATGGATTTGAGAATTTATTATTATGTTCTCAGAATATTGCACCCCCCATCTCTGTCTGTATGTGTTTCTGTCTGTCCATCTCTCTCTATCTCTCTCTGTCTGTCTCTGTCTCTTTCTCTCTTCTCATTTTTTTTTGGGGGGGGGAGCTTGGATGAAATATTTTTATAAACATTTAGAATTGATTGCAGCTATATGTTCATTGCATTTTGACAACAAGCCTTTTCCAGTGAAGACACTTGAACTGAGAGGGAAGGGGGAAGGGGGCAAAAGAGGGAGGCGGGGAGAAGAGATGGGGAGAAAGGATAAAAGGAAGGAAGGAAGACAGGCAGATTCAAAAAGAAAAAATGCATCCATCCTCTAGAGCTTCACCCAAAAAAATAGCATCTTACTGTTTAAGGTTATTTTCTTTTTGTCTTTATTAATTTATTTGTTTACTTTTAGTTTACAAGATTCAGTTCCACAATCCCTTGAGTTTCAAATTTTCTCACTCCCTCCCCCCCAAATGGCAGCATGCAATTAAGTATAGTGTCCACAAACACTTCCACATTAGACATTAATAAGGTTATAAAGAAGGATTGTAATGAATGGAATGAACAATGGGAAAGAGGAAACAAAATCAAACAAGAAAAGGACAGAGAGCAGGTAGTTTTCTTCAATCTGCATTCAAACTCTGTTCTTTCTAGTTCTTTCTCTGAATGTAGACATCTCTCTCCATCATGAGTCTTTTGGAGTTGACTTATAACCCTGCATTGCTGAGAAGAGTCCAGTCTATCAAAGTTGGTCATCACATACATTGTGTCTGTAATTGTGTACAGATTTCTCTTGCTTCTGCTGTTCTCACTTAGCATCAGTTCATATAAGCCTCTCCAGGTAAATAGGAAATCCATTTGATCCTCATTTCTTATAGCACAATAGTATTCCATTAATTCATATACCACAGCTTATTTAGCCATTCCCCAATTGATGGGCATCCCCTCAATTTCCAATTCTTTCCCACCACAAAAAGAGCTGCTATAAATATTTTTGCTCATATGGATCTTCCTCCCACTTCTCTGATCTCTTTGGGATACAACTCTAAAAGTGGTATTGCTGGGTCAAAGGGTATGAAATTATTTATAGCCCTTTGGAATCTCCAGAATTGCTCTCCAGAATTTCTCTAGACTCTCCAGATTGCTCTCCAGAAAGGTTGAATCAGTTTACAGCTCCACCACCAATGCATTAGTGTTCCAATTTTTCCATATCCTCTCCAGCATTTGTCATTTTCCTGTTTTGTCATCTTCGCCAATCTGACCCATGAGATGTGATACCTCAGAGTTGTTTTGATTTGCATTTCTCTAATCAATAGTGATTTAGAGCATTTTTTCATATGCTTATAGATATCTTTAATTTCCTCCTCTGAAAACTGTTTGTTCATATCCTTTGGCCATTTATCAATTGGGGAATGACTGGTATTCTTATAGAGTTGACTCAATTCTCTGTATATTTTAGAAATGAGGCCTTTATCAGGGACATTGGTTGTAAAAATTCTTTCCTAATTTTCCACTTCTCTCTTAATCTTGGTCATATTGATTTTGTGCAGAAACTTTTCAATATAAGGTAATCAAAATTATCCATACTGCATTTTATAATACTTTCTAATTCTTTTTTGGTCATAAAGTCTTCCTCTCACCATAGATCTGACAGGTACACTATTCCTTGCTTTCCCAGATTGCTTACAGTATCAGCCTTTATACCTAGATTGTACACCCATTTAGATTTGATTTTGTTATACAGTGTTAGATAATGGTCTATGCCCAGTTTCTGCCATACTATATTCCAGTTTTCCCAGCAGTTTTTGTCAAACAGTGAGTTCTTATCCCAAAAACTGGGGTCTTTGGGTTTATCAAACAGTAGATTATTATAGTCATTGACTGCTGAGTCTCATATACCCAATCTATTCCATTCATCTACTGCTCTATTCCTCAGCCAGTACCAAGCAGTTTAGAGGACTGCTGCTTTATAATACAGATAAACATCTGGTATAGCTAGGCCACCTTCCCTAGCATTTCTTTTCATTAATTCTCTTGATATTCTGGACCATTTATTCTTCCAAATGAATTTTGTTACTATTTTTTCTAATTCTATAAAGTAAATTTTTGGTAGATTGATTGGTATGGCACTAAATATGTAATTTAATTTAGGTAAAATTGTCATTTTTTTATTACATTAGCTTGACCCAGCCATGAGCAATTGATGTTTTTCCAATTAGTTAGATCTGACTTTATTTGTGTGGAGTGTTTTGTAGTTGTGTTCATGTAGGTCCTGGGTTTGTTTTGGCAGGTAGATGCCCAAATATTTTATAATGTCTACAATAACTTTAAATGGGATTTATCTTTCTATCTCTTGCTGTTCAATTTCATTAGAAATATACAGGAATGCCTAGGATTTATATGGGTTTATTTTATATCCTGCAACTTTGCCAAATTTATTTATTGTCTCAAGTAGTTTTTTTTTTACTTGATTCTCTAGGATTCCCTAAGTATATCATCATGTCATCGGCAAAGAGTGATAGCTTAGTCTCTTCTTTGCCTAATTTGATTCCTTTGATTTCTTTTTCTTCTCTAATTGCTACTGCTAACATTTCTAGTACCAGATTGAATAAGAGGGGTGATAGTGGACACCCTTGTTTCACCCCTGATCTTATGGGAAATGCTTCTAGCTTATCCCCATTACATATAATACTTGCTGATGGCTTTAAATAGATGCTACCCATTATTTTAAGGAAGACTCCATTTATTCCTATACTTTCTGGTGTTTTTAATAGGAATGGATGTTGTGTTTTGTCAAAGGCCTTTTCTGAATCTATTGAGATATTCCTATGGTTTCTGCTAGTTTTATTGTTTATATGATTAATTATACTGATGTTTCACCTGATATTAAACCATCCTTGTATACCTGGAATAAATCCTACCCGATCAAAGTGTATTATTATTGTGATAAGTCTTTTTGCTAAATTATATTTAAAATTTTTGCATCTATATTCATGAGAGAAATTGGTCCATAATTTTCTTTCTCCATTTTATTTCTTCCCAATTTAGATATCAGTACCATATCTATGTCATAAAAAGAATTTGGTAGGACTCCTTCACTAATTTTCCCAAATAGTTTGTGGAGTATTGGAATCAATTGTTCTTTAACTGTTTGATAGAATTTGCTAGTAAATCCATCTGGCCCTGGAGATCAATTCACTGATGGCTTGTTCAACTTCTTTTTCTGAGATGGGGTTATTTAAGTAATTTACTTCCTCTTCAGTTAATCTGGGCAATTTATATTTTTGTAAGTATTTATCCATTTCACTGATTGTCAAATTTATGTGCATACAATTTGGCAAAATATTTCCTAATTGTTTTAATTTCCTCTTCATTGGAAGCAGATTTTCCCTTTTCATTTTTGATAATTATAATTTGGTTTTCTTCTTTCTTTTTTTTATCACATTGACTAAGGGTCTATCAATTTTATTGTTTTTTTTTAAATAAAACCAGCTCTTTGTTTTATTTATTAATTAAATAGTTTGCTTAATTTCAATTTTATTAATCTCTCCTTTGGTTTTCATTATTTCCAATTTAGTATTTAATTGGGGATTTTTAATTTGTTCTTTTTCAATTGCATGCCCAATTCATTGACCTTCATTTTCTCTAATTTATTCATGTATGCACTCAGGAATATAAAACTTCCCTTAAGAACTGCCTTTAATGCGTCCCACAAATTTTGATATGTTGTCTCATTATTGTCATTCTCTTGAATGAAGTTACTGATTGTTTCTATAATTTCTTGTTTGACCCACTCATTCTTTAGGATTAAATTGTTTAGTTTCCAATTAGTTTTTAGTCTATCTTTCCATGGCCCATTATTACATATAATTTTTATTGCATCATGATCTAAGAATGATACATTTAATATTCCTTCCTTTCTGCACTGAATTGTGAAGTTTTTTATGCTCTAGTACATGGTCAATTTTTGTGCATGTGCCATGTACTGCTGAGAAGAAGGTATATTCCTCTTTATCCCCATTCAATTTTCTCCAGAGATCTATCATTTCTAGCCCCTCTAAAATTCCATTCACCTCCTTAACTTCTTGTTTATTTTGAGGTTAGGTTTATCAAGTTCAGAGAGGGGGAGATTGAGGTCCCCCACTAGTATAGTTTTGCTATCTCTTTCTTCCTCTAATTCCTTTACCTTCTCCTCTAGGAATTTGGATGCTGCACCTCTTGGTGCATATATGTTAAGTAACGCTCTTGCTTCATTCTTGATGGTGCCTTTTGGCAGGATATAGTTTCCTTCCTTATCTCTTTTAATTAGGCCTACTTTTGCTTTATCTGAGATAAGGATTGCTATCCCTGCTTTTTTTTTACTTTAGCTGAAGCATAATATATTCTACTCCAGCCTTTTACCTTTACCCTGTGTGTATCCCCTTGTTTCATATGTGTTTCTTATAGGCAGCATATTGTAGGATCATGGTTTTTAATCCATTCTGCTATACGCCTTTGTATTATGGGAGGGTTCATCCCATTCACATTCACAGTTATGATTACTATCTGTGTCTTTCCCTCCATCCTATTGCCTCCCCTGTTTATGCTTTTATTTCTTCCTTCTCCCTTCCCGTCCTTAAGAGTTTTCCTTTTGAATGCCACCTCCCTCAGCTGTGACCCCACCTCTTTAACTGCCCTTTCCCCTTACTACTATTTCCCTCCCTTCTAACCACCCCCCTTCTTATCCCCTCCTTAGCCCCCCTCCCACTGCCTATATTATATTTATCATATATTATATTTATTATTATACTTATCATACTTATTATACTTATCAGAGAATGTTATTCCCTCTTTGGCCACAAACCAATGAGAGTAAATTCCATACAGTGCTTCTCTCCCTTCTTCCTTTCCCTCTATTATAATGAGTTTTTGTGTTTTTTGATGTTATAATCTTAAGCTGATTGTGTTGATGCCTCAGAACCAGAACCAATGAGAATAAAGTTTATATGATGTTCATTTCCCTCCCTCCTTCCTTTCTACTATAGTATGTTTTTATGCCTCTTCATGTGGCATCATTTACCTTTCTCTGCCTCATACTTTCCTTTTCTCTCATTACAGTTCCTTTGAACCCATTAATGAGGTTTTTTGGTCAACAGATTAGTTCATTTATGCTCACACCCCTCTATCTATGTATATCCCTTTTAAAGGTCGAGATAATCATATAAATTTCAGTATTGACAAGTATCAGCTTCTCATATAGGGATGTAAACAGTTTGCTCTCATTTAAACAAAAGTTATGTGCATGTGTGTGCATGTATATGTGTGAGTGTGTGTTTTCCTTTTTTACCTCTTTATGTCTTTATTGAGTCTTGTAAATTTTGATCAAATTTTCCATTGAGCTCTGGCTTTTTCATCAGGAAAGTCTGGAAGTCACTTATTTCATTAAGTGACCATCTCCTTGCCTGAAAGATCATACTCAGTTTTGCCGGATAGTTGATCCTTGGTTGCAGTCCTAGCTCTTTTGCCTTACAAAATATCAAATTCCAATCCCTCCAGTCTTTTAATGTAGAAGCTGCTAGGTACTGTGTAATTCTGACTGTAGTTCCATGATATTTGAATTATTTCTTTTTGGCTGCTTGCATTATTTTCTTCTTGACCTTGTAATTCTGGAATTTGGCTACTATATTTTTTGGAGTTTTCAACTTTGGATGCCTTTCAGGAGGAGTTTGGTGAATTCTTTCAATAACTATTTTACCTTCTGATTCTAGGACTTTGGGACAGTTTCCTTTGACAATCTCTTGGAGGATGTTGTCCAGGCTGCTTTTTTCATCATGACTTTCTGGTAGACCAATAATTCTTAGGTTATCTCTCCTAGACCTGTTCTGCATGTCAGTTGTTTTTCCAGTGAGATATTTTACACTTTCTTCTAATTTTTCAATCTTCATGTTTTGCTTGACTGACTCTTGATGCATCTTAGAGTCCTTAGCTTCAACTTGAATGATTCTAATTTTTAGTGAATTATTTTCCTCAGTTAGTCATTGAAGCTCCTTTTTTAGGGAGGTATTTTCTCTGGTTAGATTTTGAACCTCTTCTACCAATTCACAAATTTTACTTTTTAAGGATTTGTTTTCTTAAGTGATATTTTTTTTCCAATTTTGTCACTGTAGATTTAAATTTGTCTTCTACCTCTCTAATTGGCTTTTTAAATCTTTCTTGAGCTTCTCCAGGAATACTTTTTGGGCTTGAAACCAGTTCATATTTCCTTCTGTGGTCTCACATGTGAGTATAGAGTCCATGTTGTCCTCTGTATTTGTTTGTTTTTGCTTGCTATAATAAAACTGGATTGTTTTTCTTGCTTTTGATTTCTCAGTTTCCTTCTTACTCATTGTGATTACCTGTCTCCTGACTCACTTCTCAGACTGGGAGCTAAAGGCCTGGTCTTTGTGTGCTGTATGTAGCCCCTGGGTGTCTAGCCTGAGGCCAAGGCCAGACTCTCAGTGTTTCCCCTGAGTTGCCCTGAGGCTCACAGAGTAACATGTGAGGAAGGGGTGCTCTGGCCACTTCAGGTTTCAGCCTCTGTGCCCCTGGGCTACAGCCCAGACAGGCTCAGCAGCTGGTGACCAGCAGTACTGGTGTCTACAGATTCCCCTGGTGGTGCTAAGGTCCACTTGGGCTTGTGTTGTTAGAGCTTGCTGGCTCCAGCACCCTTGGCTTTGGGAGCTTCTGCTGCTCAGCTGAGATGGGGCTTGTTGGGACCCCTTCTGCCTTTCACTTCAGACTCCTCACTGCCTCAGTTACACTCTTTCTCAGTGACTTCTAAGCCTGAGGCTATTTCTACTATTTCAGGATTTTACTTTGGATGGGACATTTATCTCTGGGTTTTTTAGGTCAGGGAGGGGGAAATGGAGCAGCTAGAGTTTACTTTGCCATCTTGACCTCTGGAAATTCAGGTAAGTGATTTTTAAACTTCCAGGCTGTGGGCTGATAGCCCCAGGAGAAGTTGCTGTCTCTGCTTCAGTCCCTGCCCTTTCTCTTACCCAGGTCCGATGGAATCTCCTCTCCTGTGGTGAGATGGCTGAGAATCACCCTTGGGGTGGGTGAGTCTGCTGGCTGGGGCTCCTTCTCTTCCTGCTGTAGTCTGCTCTCTAGTCCGAGCTGCTGCAGCCCCCACGTGCTCTGTGCTCCCCCTGCCCATACCACATGGGTACTTACCTGGGCTGGATTCTGCCACTCTCTGTCTCCCAGTGTATTCTGACACTCCCAAATCCATTCAGATTCACTTTTTAAAGTTTATTGATGGGATTCTTCGAGGAGCTTAGAAGAGTTACTGCTTCCATTCTGCCATCTTGGCTCCACCCCCCTATTTAAGGTTATTTTTGTCATCAGTTTGATTCTAGACAGCAAATGTATATTAAGCACTTGCTGTGGGCAGGGCCCTGGAGAGGCAGACACTGCAGTGGCCATGCCTCTGACCCTGAGTACATTAATCAGATTCCTTTGGCCTCACAGTGCACACCACAATTCCCCGGTGCCACTAGTGACAATGTTGCCTGCCGTTACCCAGGCAATAGGTGAGAACCTGGACTATTAGTCACGGACCAGAGTGGGAGCCACAAGCCAAGCCCCTTCTGTGATGATTCCAGATGTTCTGTGGGGCAGAGGAGGAAGACACAAAGGCTGGGGCAGGTGCCAGCAAGCCCACTGTGATGGGCTTGGAGGCCCAGCCTGGGTCCCTGCCTCTGCTGGCCAGCCCTTGTGATCTGGGCTGAGTCACTTATCCTCAGAAATGAGGCACTCCCCTTTACAGATGAGGACCTCACTGGTGTGTCCAGGGAAGCCCCATCCAGCAGCTCCTAGAAAAGGCCCCTTGTGGGAGGGGGCCCTTGTTCTTTAGGGGAGCCCAGGGTTCCCCATCTGGGCAGATGAACAAGCAGAAGCATTGGCTCCAGTGGCCCCGGCTGGAGCTCTCAGTCCCTGGCTTTACTTTCTGAGGCCCCAACACCAAAACCAGCCATCTCACTTCCAAAGACACATCACTTATGTGAACCTGCCACTGGCCCAACCATGTGAGAGGAGAACGCCCAAGTCAGAGGGGGCAGCAGCCTATTTCAGTGGAGAGCTGGGCCTGAAGTCCTGGGTTTGAGTTCTGACATGACTTATTTACTGACTAGCCCTCCTCTCTGGCCTCAGTTCCCTCATCTGTGAAATGGGCTCTTGGGACTTCACCTCTAAAACTAAAACCCCATTACCTCAGGCAGGCGGTGACACCAGCTTGATGAATGGAAGCATCTCCCCTCACTGGGAAGTAGATTTGGAGACATACAAACAGGATCTGAAGGCACCTAGGGGACCATTTCACCCAGGCCCCTCATTTTACAGGAAAGGACACTGAGGCCCAGAAAGGTCTGTGTTCGAATCTTCACTGTCACTCACTACTTGTTTGTGTGACCTTGGATGAGTCACTTCTGGCTGGATCTTGAGGGTGGCTCATAAGTACACTAGCTTTTATTGAACTCTTCCTGGGTGCCAGGCCCTGGACCTAGCACAGGAGAACGGCCCCAGCTCCTGCTCCGGGAGGGAGAAGCAGGAGGTGGGAGGGCTGGGGAAGGCCCAGAAGAGGGCAGGGCATGAGCTGAGGCTCCAGAGAAGCCTCATGTTCTGGGAGGCCAACCATGATGGCCAAGGGATGAGGCGTGTCATGGGAGAGGGTCTGTGACTGAGACCGGCAGATCCATCCACAGGAAGTCCAGAGTCCCCACGTCCCACCCGTGAAGGTGTCGTTGTTGTTGTTTAACTGGAAAATATGTGCCTGGAAAGCCAGCCTAGAACCCCAACCAGGTGGTACACTGGTCTAGTGACCCACAGACCCTTCTTGAAGCAATATTCTTAAGTGTATGAGCTAAAACACCCAGAATGACAAGGAAGCAACTACAACAAAAAGCAGTTGTTAGGGTTTTTAGAAAGTCAAGTTTCCCTGGACCCGGGTTACTTTACCCCTAAGTTGGGAGGGGTGGGGGAACCTGGGAAGAGAAGCATATCTTGAAGCCAGCTATTCCTGGTGAGGGCAGGGCACTGGGGCTCCCCTGGCCTGAGTGGTTCTCCCGTCTCTCAGGACCCCGAATGTCTCCCCGGCAGCTCCCACTTGATTTGATGAGCAGGGCGAGAGTCTGTGTCGGGCCCAGATGAGGCCAATGATAGATACCAAGGCGCGTCCACCTAACTTCGTCCTTTCTTGGCCTCTGCTTCTGTAATCCCCCATTCCACTGTCATGGAGTCACACACCCCACGCCCCACCCAGGGACGCTCTGCAGTGCGATGGGAGAAGCCAGAACCAACAGCTGTCAGTGCCTGTTGGACTTGGAGTCAGGAAGACCTGAATTCAAATTCTGCATGACTTTGGGCCATCAGTTAAGCTCAGTCTGGGCCTAAGTTTTCTCATCTGTGAAATGGGAACAACAGCACCTACTTTACAGGTCATTTCCAGGGTCAGAGTCTGGGATGCTTACATAATGGGTAGGGTTTGTAAGAGGGCATCTATGGCCAGAACGAGCAGAGGAAAAAGCGGGCTGATGGGTAAGGGATATCTGCCCCTAGCCCGGCCCCTCTCCCTTCCCTTTCAGCTACACTGGGGAATGAGCCACATTCAAGAACACGATGGTTTATAGATTAATTTATTTGGTAATTCGACAGATGAAGAGTTTATGAGTTGAAATGAATGCCTAACGAAGTGGGGAGAATCCCTGCCCAATTTTAACTGAAAGATTTACAGTGTGTGAGGCGTAATGGGCGTCTGATGGGGGGTGGGGGCTGGGCCAAGGCTGGGCCCCTCTCAGGCCTCTAAGGACTGCCTGATGCCGCATTTGGAGACGCTGCCTTTTGTTTCTGGTAACAGCCAGTGGAGCGAGATTTAAAACCCCTCCACGACAGATTTCCTGAATCCCTTTCTGGTCTCATCTCATTAGCCGCCTCTCCTCTCCATCCCCATCTCCTCCTATGTGGCTGCTTCCCTTCCTCCCATGTCTTGTCAGGGATCTGCAAATAATGAGCCTAAGGGGTCTTGATTCCTCGGGGTGGGGATGCGCAGCCCCCTGTAGCCTCCCTTCCCCCTGATTAGAGCCCCCAGAATAGGGCACCTCGGCCATCTCCAGGCTCCGCTCTCCATGGAGGGCTTTTTTCCTCGACTGAAAAACGTCCCACTAATTGCTTCTTGGTCTGCAGTTAAAAATGAACTTTTAGGCCCATGTTTTGCGCGCTTAGCACATTTGCTCCCCCTCCCCTTTTTTCCCATGCATGCAATGCAAGGCTTACTTTGAAGCTGTTCAATTAAGTATAATTGTAAGCCAAATTACAGCAGCACCAGGAGAAAGATATTCCAACCGAGGGAGGTTTTAAGTTAAATTATTTCCAGTGCTGGCATTTTCCTGGGAAAGGGATAGAAGTTGTAAGGAAGTCAGCACCTATGGCAAAGGGGGTGAGGGAGTGACATTACCCAGGCCATTTGGAACAGAGCACCCCCTTGTCCTCCTCAGGAAAGGCTGACCAATGGACTCAGAATTCGGGAAAAAAAGTGAGGGGAGTTGAGACTTCTCAATATTTCCTGCGGAATGATCTTTAGGGAATGGACAAGAGGCTTTCTACACAGGCCTAAAACTCCATTGGTTCTATCTGAGCAAAAGTCTCAGATTGGAATCAGTCCAGGGGTTATGTATGCTGACCTCTGGCCTCATGGACTCTGGCTTTCTTAGTTTTCCCTTTCTGTCCTCAACACAAAGCCTACAGAAACTGGAGAGAAAGGAGCCCTCACAGCAGGTGTTGCTTAGGACTGGTCTCAGCTCTTGGGCTGGGCATAACCTGAATTCAAATCTGGACTCAGCCATTTAACAGCTATATGCCCGTGGAGAAGTCACTTAGTTTCCGTGGTGCCCCTGTTTTCTCACCAGTAAAATGAAGGGTGTGAACCTGATGGTGCCTCTGGTCCTTCCAGCTCGAAGCTGATGGTCCTATAGATATAAATGGCTACTCTCTCTGCCCTCTGCAATGAAGCTTATGGCCATGCCCCACCGTGCACATCTGGGAGGCCTGAACAAGGACCCTACACAAGGGAAGCCTTCCATGGCAGGGCAGCTCTTACACCCAGTGCCCACTGCTGGACCAGCCCCTTCCACGTGTGCACCTCTGATGATGCCTCCCGTTCCTCCTTAGAGATGGGTAGTCATTGGCAGTAGCCTAGAGCCTAGCCCGTGTCCCCCTTGTGGCTTAGCATTTCCACGTTGTGTCCCATGCTTCCTATTTGTTGTCACTTATGGTAGTCATTTCTTGTATTGATTTACCCAAGGTCATTAAGTCAGGCAGTGGGAGCATAGGGCTTGAGCTCTGCTCAGGGCTGGGGAACCTGTGGCCTCCATCTTCCCTTTCTCCATGGCTATGCTGTTTCTCTGGAATGGGGTCAGATCCGACTCCCTGCTTCTGTGGTCTCCAAAATCAGAACCATGTGCAGACTCCATGTCTGAAGCCTGATGGCCTCTGGTGAGGCACCAGCCACGAAGCAGACTGCCTCTCCTGAGGGCACCCCCTCAGCATTCCAGGCTCTTGCATTTCTTCCCTGGGATTTACAAATGAGAAAACTATGGCTGGAAGGATTGAGGCCATCTCTACCAGCTCACCCAGGTTCTAACACTAACAGTCCTCAGAGCCACCTTAGGTCGACCTCTTCATTGGGTGTCTTCTACCAAAGGTTGGGTGACCGTTTGCTAGATATGTTATGGAAGGTCTTCTTTGGGGAGGATAAATGAGGACAAAGCCCTTTCTGATTTTGCACTTCTTTGATCCTCGGAATTAGTAAGAATAGGATCAGAGCTCAGGCCACCCAATGAGAAGCCCAAGACTGCGTCCATTTTATTAAGGCTCCTTAGACTCCCCAACTACCTGACCCTCAGGAGAGGTGAAGCTCAGAGGAGGTAGATTGCTGCAGGGCCTGGGGGCCCCTCCCAGTCTGGTTCCAGCCCCTTTCCAGCCAACTCGGCCTCCTCCTGCTTCCCTGGTCCCACTTTCCTTTTCCATCCTCCAGGACTCTGCATCATTTCACTCTCTCTTTATTTCCACATCTGCCACTATCTTTCACCCCTACCATTCCTCAAACTTCCTGTACATATTTATCTATTTACATTTTACATCCCCCTAGGAGAAGGTAAATTCCTTGAGTGTTGGGGCAGGTTTTTGTAACTTCACACTTTCCAAAACTAGCCAGTGCCTTGTGGATTTGAATTCACATAGAGGAGACTGATCAGGATGGTTAGAAGTGTGGAGACCATGCTCTCTAGGGATCATTGGAAGGAGCCCAGTTTTTAGTGAGAGAATTGAAGGCTATGTGTTTCCTTAAGTGTCCTCAGCCCATCGGTTTAGAGCTGGATTCCAGCCAGCTCTTTTAGAAGGCAGACAACAAGTAGTAAGTGCTTCCTCATGCCCAGCACTGGGCTGGGAGCTGAGGGTAGAAGCATAAGCATGAGGTAAAAACAGGCCCTGCCCTCAAGGGCCTTCCATTCTAATGGGAGAGGGCAGTGCACAAAGGGAGCTGAGAAGAGTGAGGGGGGAGAGGGGAGGTACCCCTCCTGTTGGGGGCATGAAGCCAGATCTCCCCAATCAGAGCCCAGAATATCCAGCTCTCCTTCTGCCCTGTCATGGCTGTGTCTCCTAGATAACTGTGAGTTAGTCTGTGTCCAAAAAATGAGTGCTAAAAATTGTAAAGACTGTTGAGATCATTTAATACAGAAGGGATGAATTTGTGACTAAATGGGTTTGTTCTGCTGGAGATTTGTTAACCAGGGGGACACAATCTATCTTTCCTCTTTGGTACCAAATATTGACACAGGAGCATCAACCAGAAAATGGAAAGTTGGATCTATCTCCCTTCCTTCCTGACAAGACTCTCATGTGGACTAGCTGTGTGACCTTGCACAAGTCACTTACATCTTTCAGCTTCAGTTTTGTTATCTGTATAAGGGGGATAATAATAGCACATATTTTATAGAGAATAATATCCTTTATAAGACAAAACAGGTAAAGTGCTTTGCAAACCACGAAGCACTATGGAAAGCTAGCTAATACAATACAATTAAATTAAAATATGATTATGAAATGAAGATAATATAAAATACAATGTATTAATAAATATTTGAAAAAGTTTTTAAAAAAAGATTCATAGTCTCAAAGTTGGAAGAGACTTTACAAGACAAGAGTCATTTTTAGTGTACAAAAAACAATCGGGAGTCCCATATAAGTGTCACTAGGTCTTGGATATCCAATGGTTAACGGCATCTTGGATAAGGAAGAGCTCCTGTAAGCGCATATGCAGTTATCTAAGTCAGCCAGGTAACCCAGCGGATAGAGCACAGGACCTAGAATCAGGAAGACCTGAGTTCAAATCTGACCTCAGACACTTACTAGCCGTGTGGCCCTAGGCAAGTCACTTCTCCTCTGCCTTAGTGCTGTCATCTGTGAATGGGGATAGTAACAGCCCCTACCCCTTGAGTTTCTCAAGAGATTATGACAGGGGAGCTCCTTACAAGCCATAAAGTGCCATACTAGTTCTTGCCATGGTTCGTGTCAGTAAAATTTAATTAGTACAGAGCCCCAGTTTGCCACCTGTTCTTAAAGTTAGAGCCTTCAAGGGGGCCAGAGCAGGGAAGGGGCTTGTCCATGTGGGGTAGAGACAGGCCCTGAACCACACTCAAAAGCCAGCTGTCTAATGGCTTGCTAGAAAGAAAATGGGCAACATTGTGAATGGATTAGTTTATATAATTTTATATGATTCACATGAATTTATAATATTTCAAAACATCATCAGAAGGTATGCACATACATTGTAAACTACAGGTTTAATCTTCCATGAGGCAGCATGGTGGAACTGTTAGAGGACTAGCCAATGGGGCTCAGTCATTTATCAGCTGCATGACCCTGGGCAAGTTACTTGGCTGGGGGTGGGAAGAGGAATGAATACGTATTCACATAGTGCCTACTATGTGTCCAGCGCTGTGCTAATAACTCTACAAATATGGTCTTGTTCGACCCCACCAACAACCCGGAAAGGTCGTGCTGTAAGTGTCCTCATTTTACGGGTGAGGACACTGAGGCAGACGGTTTCAGAGACTTGCTCAGGCTTATACAATGAAGAAGCATGTGAGATCACATTTGAACTCAGATCTCCCTCCTCGACCCCAGCTTTCCACCCACTGTGCCCCCTGCTGCCTCTTCACTTCAGCTCCCTGGGTCTGAGTGCCCATCCCATGTAAATGTGGGGCTAGACGTGGAGGGAGCCTAAAGCCCCTTAGAACTCTCCACCTGTGATCCCTGAAATGATGCTCTGAGGCAGCCAGGGCAAGGGTCAGTGTCCTCATCACTGAGGCTCAGAGAAGGCGACTTGACCATAGTCACGCAGTTACTAAGTGCGCATCTTCTCTGTCATGCCCAGTGTTCGCTGCAATTGTCCCAGTTGGGAAGGAGAACATTCTCTTTACCCTGAAGCCACTGGGAGAATTTCAGTCCTTCAGGAGGAGACAGCTTCAGTGACCCTCACCCGGCCAGCAGGCTGCCGCTGTCTGCTGAAAGTGGGAGACAAACAGAATCCAGCATCTCAGCCAGTGGGGAAGGCAAACAATTGTTCAGTCACTGTCACTGGGGACAAGAAATGCAAGGTTGGTCCCCAAAACAAAGGTGATGCGGCAAATGGCCACTTGTACACGGATTTTAAGTCCCCCCTTTGAAGCCCTTTCAGTCATCCGAGTCTGGCTTCTATCAGCCATAAATCTGTACCTCTGTCTCCAGCAGCCGCCATCACACACGTGTTAGGAGGCAGGGGTAAGATGATGGATGGCTGGGCCGATCATGAACAAACATTATTGCACTCATCTGTGCTACAGGTGGAGAATACAAGTAGAAAAACAAGGCGGTCTCGTGCTCCCCTTGAGGTTGCATTACATTTGGGGGACGCAACATACAGGGGAGGGTGGTCTTGATTGATAGAGCCGCTCAGAGGAGGACAGCTTGGTGCATGAAGAGGTGAATGGCTTTAAATGGAGGTTCTAAGAGGCAAAGGCCTGGGCAGTGCTTCTGAGGTGTGAATCTGTGAGTTCCAAAGTTGTCTCCCTCATCCTGGAAGTCCAAGGGGCACAGCATGATGGGAAATGTCCACCGGCAATAAAGATGGCAATGCACCTTCTTCTGCATCATCTCTATGAATAAAACCGTGTTCTCTTCTGGCACTGAACCACTTTGGGGTTCATGGAGCTGAGTTCGAGAGCTGTCTTTTCTTTATTTTTAGTTTCTGTGCTGCTGAGAAGGTAGGAGCTGCAGAATCTACATTTCTGATGAAACATTTCTGTGTCTTGAGAGCTATGATTGTTATTCCAATACACACTTTCCCTGAATGGTTCACCAGCTCTCCCCTCCCAATCAAATAGAGGAAATTTATAACATTCTCTCTGTTAATTATGGAAAAGGAAGGGTGGGAATAACTGAAAGGCTCAGAGAACACCTACATTGTTATTTTCTCGTCAGAAAGAACAAGAAATGATTGGCAGAAGCAAGACACTGACTCTGATAAGCGGAGGAGAGAAGCGGGTAGGTGAGTAATTTCAATGAGGGAATCAAAGGCATCCCCCACCCACGTTCCATTATTAATGCCCGCCACAGAGAAGGCAGCACTGCCACTGGAGCTGTTGTGGGTGGGGATGCCAGATTCCTTCCCAGGTAAGTTTTGTTTAGAGTCTACCATGTATACCGAAGGAGCCTTCCTGACTGGGCACTGACCACTATGCCCAGGTGGCCCATTTGGAATGTGTTCATTTACCATAGTCCACCCCCAAAAGATGAAGTCTGGCCAAGGCAAGGGTCCAGTAAAGACCCTATAGGAGACATGATGACGGAATGGAACTCACCTCCTGCCCTAGACACCTCACCTTCCAGGAGATTCTCCAGAATGAAGAGGGCCAAGGCTTCTCATTTCTCTTTGAACCCTGGATGCAGGGACACAGTAGCAGGGCACTAATTAAATCAGGCTTCCAGAATTCCAACCCCATCCACCCCCTGCGTTCCAGGGCCTGCTGATGAATGCAACTCTCATAAGCACACCCCAACCTACTTTTATTTTTAATTAGTGGAATAAAAATGAGATTAGCTAAAGTATATTTTTTGACTGATGGACTCAAAAACTGGGGGAAGGAATATTCACCACCTGCGAAGTCAGTTGCTAAACTCTCTTTGATAATAAAAATGTCGCATTTCTCCAGAGCCTTGCAGTTTGCAAAGTGCTAACTTCATAAAAACCCTTCGACAGAGCTACCATGGGCATTATTATGCTAAGAGCTCACGGACTGTCAGAGTCCAAGGGATCTCGTGGCCATCTAGACGCCCCCCCCACACACTGCAAAGGCATGCCGTCTCCAACAGGTCTGCCCATTGGCTAGAAGGCCTCTGAGGACACAGGTCTGCTGCATCCAGGGAGCCCATTCTCCTTTGGAAGCACTCTGGGTGGCTGGAAGCTTTCCCTTGCATCGAAACTTCTTTTGCCACTTTACAACCACCCTACCAGTGGTCCAGCTCTCTGGGACCAAGCAGACCAAGCCAAAGCATGCTTCCATAGGACAGCCCTTCAGATAAATGAAAAGGATGGTGATGATCCCCACCCACACCAGTCTTCTACAAGTTGGACAACCCTAGTTCCTTCAACTAATCTTCTTATGGAATGAACCAAGGTACTTCACCATTAGATGGGCAACTGGTACCACATGGATATAGTGTCAGGCCTGGAATTAGCATGACCTGAGTTCAAATCTAGCCTCAGACACTGGCTATGTGACCCTGGCAAGTTGCTGAAATTCTCTTGGACTCAGTTACATTTGTAAGATGGGAATAATAATATTAGCACCTACTCCCATGTCATGGGATGTCGTGAGGATCAGAAACCCCTTAATACAGTGCCTAGAGAACAGTAGGTGCTGTGGAAAGGCTGGTTTTGTCAGTGCCTAGCGAACAGTAGGTGCTGTGGAAAGGCTCATTTCCCTGGCCTCCCCTCCCCCACATTCTGGCTGCCTTCCTTGAGAAGCACTATGACTTATCAGTCATTACAAAAATGTGTCGCGCAGCTCCAGACGTGCTCAGCAAGATCAGAGATTACTGGGACTGTCACCTCCATGAGCCTGGAAGTTCTGCCTCTCTTAATGAAAGCCAAAGCCACATTAGCATGTTTTGGCTTCCAAATCACATGACTGACTTATACTGAGCTTTAAAACCTGGAGTCAGGAGGAGCTGGGTTCAAATTTGCCCTTCTACAATTGCTAGATGGGTGACCTTGGGCAAGTCACCTAACCCCTATTTACGTCAGTTTCATCATCTGTAAAATAGGGACAATACTAACATCTACCTTACAGGTTTGTCATGAGGCTGCTATGGGATCATATTTGCAAAGTGATTCCTCATCTGTAAAGTATAATATAATGCTGGTTATTGTGGCTGGGCACATTTCAACCTTGACCCCTAGTCCTGGCTCTTTTGGACACAAGCAGAGACAGAGGAATTCAGGAGACTCCAGACAATGCTGTAAAGGAGGCAGGTTTCCCATTTCAGCCTCACATACGGCATTGTTTCCTTCACTGCAAATAAATGTCTCATCATTCACCAGCCCATTCGAATTTCTATTTGGAACAAAGGAGGGACCCAGAATAAAAACATGAGGAAAGGTTGTTTGTTTTTGGAGAGGGCACAAAGACAGGAGCAGGAGGGGCCGGAGGATTGGTCTGTCCTCATGCTGGGCCTCAGGACCACCTCTGGAAATCCTTCCATCTGAAAGAATGCAGAGTCAGAGCCTTCTTTGGACAAGTCCAAATGGTCAAGTCTATGCAGAGCAAGCAGGATTTTTCCTCTTATCCAGTAATTAAAATAATTGGCTGGCAGAAGAAAGGATTGTCTCCCTTAATTGGTCTCCACTGAAGACACATTAGGCCTTAGGGACAGTGCATGCCTAATAGAAGTAATAAGTCATTAATACAAATGGAAATTCTGCAAAATGTGAAAGAAGAAGAAGACAGCACTGGGAAAGTTGCTTGCTAAAGCTCGATGCGCGCCTTCTCTTCCTGGGCTGATCCATCACGGCGGTTAATTGATTTAAAATATTAATAAACCACAACAGTCACCAAGGGGCCTTCCGTATCTATAGAGTGGGCTCGGCCACGGCAGCAGCCACGGTATTCAAGATCTGAAGACATCAGACAGCAGTGTCTACACTGAGTGAAAGGCCTCTGTTGTATGACATAAAAGAGTTCTCAGAAGTGCTGAGACCTCATTCATTAACTTGATTCTCTGGTCCTTTTCAGCAGTCAGTAGGAAGCGGGAATGAAGCAAGGAAGAAGCATTGACTTAGCTCTAGATACCAGGGAGAGGGATACAAAAGCAGAGACAGCCCCCAACCTCAGCGAGCTTACATTTTGATAAATGGAGACAATACATGTCAGGGAGCCATCCCCAGGGAAGAATAGTTTGCCTTGGAAAGTGACAGAGAAGTGATAGAAGGCCACCCTTGACATCCAGGAGACCCGGGCTCTAAGCCTGCCTCTGACACACAATGAGTGTCTATATGTTGGACTCACGGTGGCCAGGTGACTCCTTAACAAGATATCAATGGCAGGCTGGTCACTGATCTTCACTTGGGAGGAGATGGTTCCTCACCTGGAGTGTCATGCACCAAGGAGAAAGGAAGTGGAGAAGAGAGAGGGTGAGGGAGGTGAAGGGAAGAGAGAAGAAGAAGAGGTGGGGAGGGGAGGAGAGGAGCAAAGAAAGAGGGGGGAAGAAGGAAGGGAGGGGAGAGGGATGCGGGAGGGAGAGCAGGGAAGGGGAGAGGGGAAAAGAAGGAAGGGAGGGGAAAGGGAAGGGGAGAGGAGAGAGGGTGAAATGGAAGAGAGAAGAAGAGGAGGTGGGGAGGGGAGGAGTGTATGCTAAAGCCACATCTTTGAAAATCCAAAAAAGAAAGTCTTGTCACTATCCTTGGCACTCTCAGGTATTTCAACATTCTGAACTGATGTGATTTTGTCCGTGTAAATGACATTCAAAAATAGGCATTACCATCTCTTTTGCTACTTCCTGCACCCTAAGGACCACTGGACACCTCTGTCATAGTCGCACCTGACACTCCCTTTGTGTGTTATCCCTCCCTACTAGATCGTAAGCTCTTAGAGGGCAGGGAATGTCTTACTTTTCTCTGTATATATACACACATATATAATATACATAATAACCTAATAATATTAGCATTTGTGCTATACTTCTAAGTTTATAATTTTACAAATATGTATATGTATTCAGAAATATATATGTACAGAATGTATATGTGTATGTGTGTGCGCACACACACACACACACACACACACACCTTCTGTCCCCAAGCCTTTGTATATAATCAGTGCTTAACAAATGTCCCAATCTGTTGCACATAACTTTTAAAACAAATAGCAGAGGGTTAAAACAAATCCTCATAGAGTAAAACTTGTATAAAAAACCCTTCTGAGGGACAATGTGGGACATGGTTTCTTTTTAAACCTGTCATCTGCAGAAACTGAGCACATGGGATAAATTACATTTAGTTCATGTCTTCCTTAAAGAGAGCTGTTAGGCTTTGTCACTCACATATTCCATTTACTCTATTGCTGCAGCCACAGAGAATGTCCTCTCTGGCAGAAGCACACAGCAAACAAGGATGGTGATTGCCCCAGAGTCCTCTCCTTTGGGTTAGGAAGTGCAGAGGCTGATTCCTGATCACCCCCATCCCTATTTCCCCCAAGTGTCCCTAGCAAGTTTTTGACCAAGGTAAAGGAAAACACAAGGGGTCATGAGAAATGTAGGTGATATGACATGGTAGTCACTGGAATGGCTGAGTGATCTCCATGGTGGGGGAGGGGAGGCAGTAAGATTCATTAACTCATCATAATGAGCCAATTTCTGTACTAACCTCTGGGAGACATATGGCATCCTAGCAAAGACCATATGCACAGACCTCTCACACTGAGAGGCAGCATTTAGCATGCAATGGCTGTCCCAGGACTATGCCCATCACGTGCCTAACTAGACTGTTCTTGGAAGACTCTATATAATCATCAGAATTAAAACACTAACCCTGAGAAAATCAGTTGTTCCGTGGGTAAAACGGAGTGGACTCTCGAGATCTTCAGTGGGCAAGGAGGGAGGGAGGGAGGGAACATGTATTTAGTGCCTTCTATGGGACAGACACTGAGTTATGTGCTAGGTATACAAAGACGAGCAATAAATCCTTGCACACATATATAAGTGTGTGTATCCATCTTCGTGTTCTTTACAAGGAACTCAGAGTTTAATAATAATAACTAGCTTTTATATAGCAGGGTTTTTTGGTCTTTATTAATTTGTTTATTTACATTTAGTTTACAAGATTCAGTTCCACAATTCCTTGAGTTTCAAATTTTCTCCCCCTCCCTCCCCTCAAAGTTGGTAAAATACTACAACTATTGTATCAGTTTCTGATTTGAACTCAGGTTTCTTGAGTCCAGCTCCAGCACTCTACCCACTGTGCCCTTGGAAACCCCTAGGGGAAGAGCATGATATCACAGGGACCCCAGGTAAGAGAGACTGCCGCAGGGCCACAAGTTCATGCCCTAGGAGGATTGCTGAGGGAACTGGGAGAGTATAGCTCAGATCAGACTTGGCAGCCCCCTTCATTATGGGCTTTCATGTGGAAGATGGATCAGATGCAGTGCTTGGCCAGGGAGGGAATGGCCACAATAACAGCCATGTTTTAAGTGCTGACTATGTGCCAGACAAGACACACAAGACAATAACTGCTGAGGGTGCAAACAAAGGCACAAGCACTTGCTGTTCTGAAAGAACTTCTGTTCTTATGGAGGAGACGAAATGTACCAGTGGAAGTCTTCTCTCAACGTGAAAGGCTTTGCTATATGTTTCCCAGAGGTTGGGCCACTGGAGTCTACTCAATGGTGATCATTCAGCAGCTCCAATGAATAAAATCCTACATAATTCTGTATTTCTCAAAACCCCATGTGGTTTCTCTCTTCTTGGTCAAAAAAAAATTAAGTCGAGGACACTTGAGGGAGAAAGGGATGAGGCAGTGGAGGCTAGAAGACCTTTTGTGGGATACCCTCTGGCCAGGGGCATTCCTATGCAGATTTGTGTAGAAAAAGATGGCAGCTGAAGACTCTCCCAACTCTGAGATTCCATCATTTTATGATTTAAAGTAAAGAATTAAAAGGAAGGTTCTTAGTTGAGGGAAATGGAACAATCGCTTCCCATCACCACCATAATGTTTGCATCCTTTATCCCCTACTGCCTATACTTAAGGAGAAATGGAGGAAGAAGGAAACAAAGAGTTAAAAAATAGAGAGGAAGAGGAAGAAGGCCAAGGCACAGTCTTGAAAGCTCTATCTTAGGGTTAGATAAAAGGGCAAGGTCTGACACGTACTCAAGACATAAAGAACCTAGATTTTATAGAGCTGAGAGAACAGGGCATGAAGGATTCCATGGCTTTCAGTTCTACTGGCCAAGTCAGCCCAGTAAGAATGGAAAGAATGGAAATCCAAACACACAAACTCCAGTGATTGTTATGAAAAAGAAAAGGGAAACTGAATAGAGCCCGATTGGAAATCACAGTGACCTTGTTGATGAAGACAAAAGAATATGGAAAGGAAGGTAGATAATGACAATGAATACAGAAAAGAAAAAAGAATTGTAGCCCTGTGCAAATAAGGACAGGTTTTCTAAGGCACAGAATGAGCTGAGGCTGTTGAGAACTGCTAAGTGTTGGGGATGGCATCTGAACCCCTAAAAGGAAGAGACCATGTCTTTGGGATCTGGACCCCAAAAAGGAAAAGCCCCTGGACTTTCCCATGTGGCCCAAGTCCCTGGCAATTGCCTGCCATCACCTCCCAGTCACCACAGACTACTTGGCCACTCCTATGTCCTTCCTACAGTCTCTCTGTACATAAGGTCCATCTATTCCCTCATTGAATTGTTCTGATTCCTTAAGAGTCTGGCCAATGGCTCCGATTCAGTGTAGCCCACTGGTCAATAAAAGTGCGGGAATAGTGAGGGCTCTTAAGATCTCGTCCACCCCGATGGATGGTGTTCCAATAAACCTTGTCTTTGGCTGAAAGGAGGCTTGGGTCGGGTCGGATCCATTCAAGGCAGGACCTGTGTCACTCGCCCTTGAATTTCGGGGTCCCAGTACCCCTAGGCCACAACATGAGGAGAAAAGAAACATCTCCAATTGGAGACAAGAAGAATGTCAATAGCAGGATAGATGAGGCTCCTGTGTGGCCTGGAAGGAAGGCCTGTGACAGATGTCTCAGGAAGCATAAATGCACTCGGCTCACATAGTGCTTCTGATCCTCTTGTCAAGGAGAATGTGGGGAAGTAGTTAAGACGGAAGAACTGCAAATGGCCATGGCCAAAGGTCAAACCAAAGGCCCATGAGTTCGAGTTGTTCCTGGAAAAAATGTTAACGTTTATTACTAAATATGTGGGCTTTGTGGAGGATTTGGGGGGCGGGGGAAGAGAGTATTAACAACTGCCAGCTAGTGTGAGTTCATCAAAAACAATTAACTTTCCTTTCCTTTTTAAAATAAGAGTTTTGAATGAGCTTACTACCCTGGTAACTTTTCGCCCAGCCAGACTCTTGTAGCATTTTTAAAAAGAGAAAGAGTCTTAGAACAGGTCTCCTGAGCCTTTCTCTGTGTCTCATGTCCCCCTGGGCCCCCTCTGAGGAAGCCTATGGAGCCCTCCTTAGAATAGCTGTAAACGCATAGAAAAGAAAAGAGTATCCCAAGAGAGGCTGATTATGCTGAAATAAATAGAGCCACCAAATACTTGTGATCACTCCAGCCCCAGATGAGCATGGTGATGTGGCTGGGGCTTCTTGGGGCCATTCTGCAGACCTTCTTCTCTAGTTCTGGACGTTGGGGGAGCTCAGACCAAGCCCCGTTATACTCCCCGTGGTTCTTGGGCCTTCCTTGCCTCCAGAGCTAGTTATCTGGCCAAGGCCTGGCCGGCCGATAGAGACCAGAGCTCTGTGGGAGGCTCTTTGGGGGAGGCCCCTGAACAGCACAAGGGATTTCCTCTCCAGGCTTTGCCTTGTGGGGAGGGGACATTGGGATTCTGAGGGTTTGTTTGTCTTCCTGCTCCTCTAACAAAGACTGGGAGAAAGTAGTCTTTATATCTTAGTTCAAAAGCAGCAGGAGGTCTCAGAGGCCAGCCATGGCTAGTCCGTTTTCCTCATTTTACAGGAGACAAAGCTGGGCCACAGGAAGGCTCATTGGCTTGTCCGGCACCAGACAGCCAGTGCGTTTCTGAGGCAGGGTTGGAATGTTGGGGAATCTGTGTCCAGAGCCCTTCTAGCTAGTATGCCATGCTGTAAGAGCCACTGAGAATGAGGGGGTGGGCTAATTGTCATGTGCACTCTCAGACAGAGCGCCAGCAGTGAGAGCTGGGTCTTTGAAGCAGAAAAATACAGGATTAGATGATCAGGACCCACATCTCTGCCAGGCCTCCGGCAAGGGCTCTTGTGGTGTCCTCATGGACAAAGACATCATTCCTCCCATACAGTCAAATACCAGGAAACTAGGGCTGGTGGGCATCTTGCCAGCTGCCAGTTGAGGCCCCATATTCTACCCACCCCACTTTCTACGTCTCCATATACCTTGTAGTTGCCCAGGCAACAGAAATCAGATCAATGCTACAGTTCCCATGGGAAGGCATGAGGCATCCCATGGCCCTCTGGTCCCATTCACCTTGGCTACTACTTTCCTGTTCAGACGTTCCTCCCTTTTGTGATCATTCCCTCTCCCCGTTAGAATGTGAGCTTCCTGAGGAAAGGGATGATCTCACATTTGTAGGAATTGCACCAATACACAGTATAGTGCCTGCTATACAGTGCGGGCTTAATAAATGCTTGGTTCCATTCCTTCACTCACTCACTCACTCAACAATAACATCTAAGGCCCACTAGATAAGAGGATTCTTCCATCCAGCTTGGATGTATGCATATCACGATCTACAAGATAGCACATTCTTCCTCCTTTCTTCACTCTCCCCCTCACATCCCTCGGTCAATTAAAACAGAAGTACTGAGGGGTCTCCCCTAGCCTAATGCCAGGGTGGCTGCCTTTGGCCTCCTTGGCAGCAGCACTCCCACTAGGATCCCTCTTGTGTTCAGTCTTTGGCCCTAGAGTGCAAGACCTTGGAAATCTGAGCAGAGGCCAGCGGGCCCAAGTGGGGAGGAGGAGCCCTAAGCAGCTGGAGTTGTGTTCAAAGAAAACTTTGTATTCTACATCCTTTTTTATGGTAAACTTTGATAAAAATGAGCAACTGGCATTTCTTTTTTAAAAAATTATACCTGAATTTAGAAAATATGAATCACACAAATCTCCTGTGCCTAATTAAATATGAAACTCATGAAGGAAATATATCTCCCAGGATTTGAGAAGAAAAATTGTAATATGGGCCGCCCATGTAGAAAGCAAGGAATCACAGATGGACAGCCCCAGGGTGACACTGGCACCAGGGAAATGTGGCAAAGCTGGGAAGAAGGAAGGCCCCTCACTTGCTGACCAGCCAGGACCCAGGGGAGCCGAGCTCACTGTATCTGAAGAGCTGTCAGAACTCGATTCTGCCTGGCCCCTGAGGACACAACCGGGAACAGTGGAAAGAAGGTGAGAAGAGGAGAAGGGGTCCTTTAAGAGGAACTTTCCAACAATCACAGCTCCCCCAGCGTGTGATGGGCGACCTCCAAAATGGCAACCCTCCCCCTTCCTGGAGGTCTTCGGAGAAGGAGAACTGGCTATTTATCTGGTATTAGAGGGAGCTAGGGAAAGTAGTGGACAGAGTGTGAAACTTGGAATCAAAAAGACCGGAGTTAAAACTCTTCCTGAGACCCTTACTAGCTGTGTGACCCTGGGCAAGTCATTTAACTTCTGCCTACTTTTGCTTCCTCATCTTCAAAATGGGGATAATAAAAGCAGCTTCCTCCTCGGATCGTTGGGGGGGGGGGCGAGGCAGATGAGCTAGTGGACGTGTGTAGATCTGCCGATCCCCAAGGCGGTCTTTGAATGTGCGCTTTTGCCGTTGTTATACTGTAGTGGGGGTTCTTTTCATGGTGTGGTTTGAAAGGAATAGGGGAGCTTTCTGAAAAAAGAAAGGGCCCTGACACTTCAGCAGGCCTGCCCCCAAAGGCTCCAAGGCACCCACAAGATGCTGAGAGCAGAGCTGAGCAGATGCTCTCCCTCGCCCCTTTTTCGAGGGGAAGAACGCCACAGTGATACAATGAGGTGCGTCAGCCAACGCTAACGCAGCATTTGAACTCGAGTCTTTCTAGCTCTGAGGCCAGCTCTTTGCCTGTTCTCTCACCTGGGGCATGTCTGTCCAGACACAGAAGCAGGTGGCGCTCCATCCCCCTCACTGGAAAGCCTGGGACTCTGGGGAAGATGGAGAACTTTGAAATTTCTCCTGGGCACAGGATCCCTCCCCCTTCAGAGTGATGAGAGGCCAGCCTGTGGAGGAAGGGAGGGGCCTTTTCTGCTCTGCCTCCCACGTGGCTGCAAGTCTCGGCATCTTCAGTGGCAAATAAATCCAGCAGGTGCCCCCACCACCCTTGCTAAGGGACATTCAAAATCATGACAGCCCAAAGCACTTCTGCTTCTAATGGATTTAGAAATCTGAAACAAAGCTTGTGAATGCAGGAAATGATGGACTTCCTCTGTTGGGGACCCGCTGCACCTGTTGGATCAAAGTGGGATTAAACATGTATTATGATCTGACTTCAGTCTACAGAACTAATCCCTATCAAGGCTTGCACACAAAGCATTCACCTGATTGGAGAGTCAGGTCCTTCCAAAAAGTAGTGCTTCTCAAGAAATGGAGGGAAGATGGTGAGGTGGCAATGCCCCTTGGCCTCAGAGTCTGGGGGCCTGAGTTCAAGGATGGGTTCTGCCCCTAACCTGCCTCATGACTCATGACTTCTCTGGCTTCAGGTTCCTCATGCTACAGTTGGAATCAAAGGGCCTAGGTTCAAATCCTGTCTCTGTCACTTAGCACCTAAATGATCTCTCAGAAAGCAGGCTGCTGTCTCAGCGACCTGTTCGATTCTCACCCGTGTTCCACCATCTTTCTGCCAGAGATGGTCCACCCACTATTCTTTCTCCTGTATTTGCTTTCTCTTGACTTTGTTAGCATGCCAGGTGAACACATGGGATAGTCAAAGTTGTCTCCCATTCTTGTCAAATAATCAGGTCATCTTCTTCAATGGGTATCTTAATACAATATCTTTGGGGCAGCTAGAGGGTATAGTGAATAGAACACCAGCCCTGGCATTAGGAGACACTTAACACATACTAGCCCTGTGACCTTGGGCAAGTCACTTAACCCCAATTGCCCTGTCTTCTTCCCTCCAAAAATACAAAAAAAAAACCCAATATCTTTACTCTTGTCCTTCTTTGTTTCTTTCTTTGTTTAGTGATTAATTATTGAGGTGTTTACATCAACCATGTATCTCTCTCCATTGAATGCACTTTACCAGAGACAACCCAGTCTACTCTCTTCTTCCTGAATAATTCATTCTGGGACTAATTCATTCATTTATGGTCTTCGATAGATAGGTAATAGATGACAGCTATATGTGTGTGTTCACATACACACGGAGATAGCTGACATACACACACATTAACAATACAACTCATCTATCAGAATGTATGTGCATGTATGTGTGTGAAAATCTATAGATATGTGAATGTATGTGTATATGCATTATATGTTATTTACATTAGATACACACATGTGTGTATGTATCTACATATCTATATATATGAGAGAGCTATATTTTTTGGAGTGGGGAAGGCAAAGCAATTGAGGTTAAGTGACTTGCCCAAGGTCACACAGCTAGTAAGTGTCAAGTGTTTGAGGCTGGATTTGAACTCAGGCCCTCCTGACTCCAGGGCCAGTGCTCTATTCACTTCATCACCTAGCTGCCCTGAGTGATATATTTTGACCCTCTAACTGAATGCCATGATCTGAACAATAGGCACCTTCACCCACATTTTTTTCTGTTGCTAATCATTAGGACAAAGACTCTTTAGAACGTTTATTGATCTCTTCCAGGCATCTTGCAAATTTTCCCAAACTTGATGCAATCTATATCATGTTCCTAAACACATGCACACATGCATACATTCATGCACACGCTTACACATATACACACATCTATAAACACATGCAGATATATACTCATGGGTACATACACCCCCCCAGACACATACACACCTATATACAGATGCAAACACACACACACACACACACACACACATGCTCTCCATAATTGGCAGGAGCTCCCTCCATCCTCCAGGACCCTCTTGAGTCCTTCGTTTGTCCTTGGATGCTTTTTGCACCTGGTCCCATCCTATCCCCCATCATCCTCATCCACTCCACAACTCTAGAATGCAGCCGTGTTGGCCCGTCTGCCATTCCTCACCAATAACTCTGTGATGGTCTTCTCCTTGCCCTCACACCGACCTTTGCCTCCACCTAGAATGGTCTCCCCCCTCATCTTGTTTTCTAGATTACCAGATTCCTGTAAGACATGGCTCAGAGGCCACTTTCTGCAGGAGGCCTTTCCTGGTTCTCCCAATTGCTGGTAGGGCCTTCCCCTCAAAGGCCACCTTCCTTCTCTTCGATGGATGTCTCTGGTTATTCACATGCTATTCCACCTTCCCACATTTGGACAGGACACTTATAAAGGAGAGATGACTGTTGCCTCTCCTTGAATTCTCAGTGCTTAGCCCTGTACCGGTATGCAGTAGGTGCTAAAGAGAAGCTTTTTGGTTGATGGGCACACAGTGAACACAGTAAGTGTTTGTTTCTCGCTACTTGATCAATGGATCTAAATGGAAGTCTCCAGACCATCCAGTGACCCCTTGGGGGGGGGGGGAGGAAGGATGGGCAGAGATGAGAGTGGTACAGCATGGGAAGGAGAAAACGGGTTGTGATCTCTCCTTCTAGAGCATGTTCCACACTGTGGAGATCCAGAATCCAGGCACACATTGAGGAGCCACCTTAAGGAGTTCATCCTTTCAATATTTTATTTATTGGTATTTTAGAGTAAAGAACACTGGAAGAGAGGAGCAGCGGAGTGGCGATCCTCACACTTTCCCTAACATATGGCCCCCATGGAAGGCCCAGCCCAAGAATACGAAATTCCAGAGAGAAAATTTAGGTGTGCCATGAACAGTGTCATCCCAGCAGACTTTGATGCCATGAGTCGTTTGTATGAATTATTGTTTTCTTCCCACCCATCATACAGAAAGCATTGTTCGGTGCAGGAAAGGAGCTTCCACATTCCATGACAGCATTGTCATTCCAAAGGGAGAAGACAGA
This sequence comes from Petaurus breviceps papuanus, assembly GCF_028583685.1. Classification (NCBI taxonomy): domain Eukaryota; kingdom Metazoa; phylum Chordata; class Mammalia; order Diprotodontia; family Petauridae; genus Petaurus; species Petaurus breviceps. Next base: position 174,568 of record NW_027185850.1, on the reverse strand, counting down.
GCACAAGGACAGAAGAACCCTGATTAAGGCTCATTGAAACACAGCATTTCATACTTGGAGGGTGAGATCATGCCCCCTTCCACCCGGTGCCTCCATGCAGGCTGGTGAAGAAGCCTAGTAGAGCAGGGGACTGCCATCTCCCAAGCCAGCTCACTCTGGTTATTAACTTAGGGCTGGGGGAGAAGGCAAGGCAGGGGAGGCAAATACCATCAGCCCTCCCAGTTCTACTGAGATCTCATCGCTCCCTCAAAGGCCCAACTTCACCCCTCTGATCTATTATATTTACTATGAATACCAAATCCTACTTGCTCCCCCTCAAAAAAAAACCTTCTTCTGTAGTGAATGATCAATGATCAGGTTCCTTAAAGAATTCTCCTTTACCAAGCACAAAAGAGTCAACCAAAATAAGAAACCTGGTTCCCTATGTTGGTGGCATTTGTGTATGAAGTTCACTGCCTGTTTGGGGGAGCAAATGGCTTTGCTGGGGAGGGGGCTTGGGAAGGATGGTTTGGTTTTGGACCAGATCTGTGCCTTTTCTGGCATTGGGAACTCCCAGTGAGGGGATTCCCTCTACCAATGAATGAGCTCAGCACCTTCTAGACTTACTTGTGATCATTTCTCTATATAATTTATCTGCCTTTTTACTCAGAGGTTCACAGATTCAGAAAGGATCTCAAAGTCCACTTGGCACACCCCCCCTTATTTCACACATGAGGAAACTGAGATTAGGGGATGGCATCACTCACTCAAGGTCACATAGAGAACAGATATCAGAGGTGGGATCTGAACTCAGACTCTAAAGTGCTTTGTCCACTTCTATAAGGGGAAAAGGTGGCCAATGCCAGTAGCCCCCAGGGGCCATGCCCTGAGGCCAGAGGAATCCCCAGAGAAGTCATGGGCCCTTTCTGTAGAGGGAGACACACTAATACTCATCTAGGAAGTGCTGCCTGTGGTGATCCAGAAATCCAATGCTGCTATTTATTGATGCAATTCTTAGAACAGATTCCCTCCCCCCATGGAAGTGGGGAGCAGTGGGTCAGCCCAGCCCTCCTGATCACTCCTTGCAGCATCAGCACTGACTCCACCAGGGCCTTGATGCATACAGGGCTGGGCTCTCCCAATGACTCCAGGGCTATTCTGTTCTCTTCACTAAAGCTAAAGGAGACACTCCTTTGGTTCAATGTTGGTTTCCCAGGAATGAGGACTCTTAAGATGAAATGATGTAAGCTTTAAGCTTAGCTGGCTGTCTGGGGAAGGAAGGATAATAAAAATGTGCTCACTCTCAGGAAACATTTCAAAATAACCCTTCCCACTTATAGGGAAGCACTTGGCATTATCAGAAAGAAGGGAGCTTTCTAGACTCTCATCAAAGATATTTTATCCACCAAATCTATCTTTTCAGGACAATTCCCAAGGATTGCATTGGATAGGCCACACTGCACTTTGATGGAAAGACATGGGAGATGCCTTGACACAATTTTCATGGACCAAGAAGCCAAGTCATTGGCAACCCCAAGCCATGAGTCTGACTTAGGTAACCTCCAAGCAGTTAACTGAGATTAAAATGGAAATTAAAATAAAAAATCAATTTGCATAAACCCATAAAGCTATAGAGTGATTTTGCATAAAACAGTCAGGTAGTAGCAGGATAGAAGATATGAGTTTTAAAATATGATTTCACTTAGAAAATTGATGGACATCAGTGATGGGAAACATTTACAGGCGGATCCCGGCAGAGAGCATTTCTTCCAAGTGATTTTCTTGCAAGGGCATTTCAGTGGCAAATCATGGAGTTCCTCTGGATGAAAGAGAAAATTCTGTCTTGTTGAGTAGCAGCAAAAATGAATAGATCAGCATCTTGATCCAGCACAAATCTATAGCTGTGTGGTGTGTGTGTGTGTGTGAGTGTGATTGTGAGTTGCGTGAGTGTGTGTGAGTTTGTGAGTGTGTATGTTTGTGAGGGTGTGTGTGTGTGTGAATATGTGTGTATGAGTATGTGTGTGAGTATGTGTGTGCGAGTGTGTGTGTGAGTTTGTGAGTGTGTGTGAGTATATTTGTGAGGGTGTATGTGTAAGTGTGTGTGTGAATATGTGTATATGAGTATGTGTATGTGTGTGAGTGTGTGTGAGTGAGTGTGTGTAAAATACTCAGAGGGAGAAAAAACACTTAGTGCTGTAAAGTTCTGGATAGGACAATGATTAGAGACTTGATCATCTGCTCCTTGCACTTTCCAGAAGATATTTAAAGACATCTGAAAAATAAGAAAAAGGTAGGCAATGTTACCAGCAGGAAAATTCAGCATAGCCAAGCAGAACCCTCACTCATCATTGTGAGGGTGTCAGATGAATACAGAGATACATCAGAGGTAGGACACACTTTGGAGATTGCTGCTTGTTCCATATTTATTAACAAATACAAACTTTACCAAAATTCTAAGGAAGGCACAGAAAATACTTAACAGAAATAAGCCAGATAAAATTTCATGTCATCCTGTTCAAAAAATAAAGAGAATAAAAGAGAGAGGGGAAAAAAGGAGAGAGAAGGGGAGAGAGAGAGACAGAGAGAGAAAGAGACAGAGAGACAGACAGAGAGAGAGACAGAGAGAGAGACAGAGAGAGAGAGAGAGAGAGAGAGAGAGAGAGAGAGAGAGAGAGAGAAAATTTCTCTCCCACTTTGGGGCAAAGGGGAAAAGAGCCCCTTGTTACTCCCTTCCCAACATTAATCTTTTTATTCTGACTTTGTGCCTCTGGATAAGGAGAGAATAGTGAGCTATTTACAGTGAGGACCTGGGTTCCTGATTCACAGGGGAAAGCAGCAGAAAAATCTGAAAACAAATACAATACTTAGTGAGGGCATGGAGTACCCTGCTCCATCCCCACCCCCCACAACACAGTGGTTCCATCCAAAGCCATTACTCTGAAGCTACCAAGTCTCGAACTCTAGGGAGGGGCACATTTAGTTGAGAAGCAAAGTAGAGGAGGAGAAAGTGTTTCTCCCACCAGATTTCAGCAGCTGTGGCTCACCCCCAGCTAACTCCAGCTCCCAGATCACACCTCCCTTCTTGAGTGGCAGTGAACCCTCCCTTTTCGATGTTTCTAGCATACTTTAACTGCCCTTTTCTTCCATCCCCCTCTCTGCCTTGCATTGTGTGTCTCTGTGTACAAGCCCCTAGCCCTTATCCCCTGAGAATGGAACTTCCTTGAGGTTAGGATCTGCCTTTTTTTTTTAATTTCTCCAGGGTAGGGATTGCATCCTTTTGTCTTTGGATCTCCAGTTCTTAGTACAATTCCTCAAACATATTAGGCATTTCACAAACATGTGTTGGCTAATTGCCTTCCTAGCTCCTTGCATATGAGAGGACTTTCATGCATGCTCACTGCTGAATTCACTGATTGCCCCAGGGGTGGACAGAGTCCCCAGGAAAGACTCTCTTATGCAGAGCTTGCCTGTGTGTTGGGCAGGCCCAGGAATGGTCCCTGTCTCTGCTGCTTGGAGTCCTGGGCGATTCTCACCTTAGAGCCTCGGGGCTTCAGTTCCTGGGGCACCATCTTTCCTTGGGGCTGTGCTTTCTTGCTTCTCTCTGATTTCAGCGCTCTCGTTTTCCACAGTCATGGTTTCTAAGGCCTGGGGACTCTGGCTCTGGGGCCCTCCCTCTCGGGTTCGAGCTTCTCCCCTGGGCGCTGGTGATCTCAGTCTGGATTCCTGCCCATACCCCGCCTCCTCAGCCTGGCTGTTCTCCCTCATCCAGTCTTCTCTCACAATGCCCCCCCTCTGGTCTCTCTCCCATCCCGATGCCTGGATCATTAGCCTCGTTCCGAGAACCCCTTCCTGGGTGGCTGGGGCTGCCTCTGGGGCTGCTTTCTCTGTCACCTCCTCCACAGCTGGGACTCGTTCTCCCCTCCCCGCTTCCACTGCCTCCCTGCCTGTAAGGGCTGTTTTCTTTAGTAGCTGTTCCTGTCTGAGCCAAGTTTCCCCCGCAGCAACATCTGACGGAGAGGAGGCTTTATTTTCTTCTGTTTTGCCCTCAGATCCTGTCTCATCTGCCAACAACTCCCCCTCCAGTGCTGTGGCTGCCATCCCTCCTGTGTCCCCCAAATCTGCCTCAGCTCGTCTTTCCAGAATGGTTTTCCCATCCTGTATTTTGTTCTCTGGGGCTTCTTTCTCCAGAGACATCTCTGTCCCTGTCCTTGGTGCCGGCGCTACTTCTTCACCGACCTGTTCCTGCATCCCTGGGACTTCCTCGAAAGCAGCCCTGTGGGTCTTCGCTAGGACTCCCATCTCCTTAGCTCTTCTTCCTCCTATTTCCCCCAGGGCCTCTACCCTTCCCATGACCAATGCTTCCTTTGTTGTGGTCTTATCCTCAGGTGTCCACTCCTTTCTTGTCAACGTGACGTCATGCGCTCCCTCTCTCTTGCTGTCTGACCTCCCCACCTCCTCTGGTAATTCCATCTCCGGTTTCTCCACTTTGTTTTCTTCTTTTGCCCTGCAGGTCACCTCTCTCGTGGCTCTATCTCTGGTTTCTCTATCTTGTCTTTCCATTTCTTCCTCCATCCCTGGGATCCCTTCTTTCCCTAACAACCCTTTGACTTCAGAAGCTGATTCCTCTGGGGATAGTTTTCTCTCATTTTCAGCACTTTCTCTGAGAAACACCGCCCTCTCCACAGGCTCCATTCCCTGCCCTAATTCTCCTTCCTTGGTGTCACACGCCTTTTCCTCTTTCTCTTCTCCTCCATTTGTGGTTTCTTCCAATTGCTCAAAAACCTCCTTGGCTTCAGCTACATCTAGGGGTATCATCACTTCCCTCTGGGACAAAGTTTCCCTCAGAGTTTCATTCAGTGCCTCAGTTTCCTCCTCAGTCATTATTTCTTCTTTCACAGCAGCTATCTCCTTTCTGGGCCCCCTAACATCTTCCAAATCAACTCCCCCCTTTACCTCTCCCCCCTCTGGGGACACACTCCTCAGAGCTGCTGCCTTTTGCCCACCTTCCTGCCCCTCTTGATATGTTCCTGCACAGTCCTCCATCTCTGACACTTCTCTCCAAGCTGCCATATCCTCCGTGGCTGGTGACACAGATTCTGTGCATCCTCCTTCCTCTTCAATCTCACTCTCAGCCTCTTCCTCCTTGGACTTTGCTATTGCATTTTGGATCACTATCTCCTCCAGCCTTCCTTCACTCTTGCCCTCATGCCTTACCTCCCCTGTATCCCTCTGGCCTTCCCTGGTTGCTTTCTCTACAGTCACCTCCTCTTGGATCCCAGCCTTCTTCCTCTCTGAGCCCGAATCTCTCCAGGTCTCCTCTTCAGTTATGACCAGGGCTGTTCTCATCCTCTCTGCTGCTTCCCCCTCTTCCTTAGATGCTAACCTCTCTCCTTGAACTCCTGTCTCCTCTCCATCCCAGTGGGCCCCAGGGACCTCCCTGACCTTTGTCAATTCTGCTACTTTGACTAAAGCTTGAGGTGCTGGTGAGTTGACCTCCACCCACCCCCTCCCCAGAGCTGCCTCAGCTTTCTCCTCCTTTTCCTCCCCTTGCTCCTCTTCCTCCTCCCCCTCCTCTTGGGCCTCCTCTCCTTCCTCTTTCCCCTCCTCTTCCTCCTCCTTCCCTTCATCCTCCCCCTCTTCTTCTTCTTCCTTCTCCTCTTCTTTCCTTGATCTGGGCTCCTCTGCTTGTGCCTCTGGCACAGTTTTCTTGGGCTGTGGTACCACCTCCCCCTCAGAGGCTTCTCTCCTCTTCAGCTGCTCTCCCTCAGGTGCATCATGTTTGGACTCTTCAGCCTCCATCTCCAGGGCCATTGTTTCCTCTGCCAACAAGTCCCCATCTGGAGTTGCAAAAATAATCAAAGCATTATGTGAGAGGTGTGTAGTCTCTGCAGTTCTATCAGATGCTATTTTCAGGGAAATGAAGAACAAGGCAGAGAGAGGGCTGGGTTTTGTTTGCTACAGTCTTTCATCAAAAATAGTCCAGAACTTCTGGAGAAAGAGATTGGGAGAGGAACCTGTGGTACCTAGCCAGGGGGTACTGAGTCAGTTTGAACAGGCATGAGAGAGCTGATTGTTAAATTCTAACCTAACTTTGACAATGAATGTAAAACACTTTACAATAGAAATCTGAGCTATTAGAATTTTAAGGTTACCATGCTTGTAATGTGTTTGGCAAATTTAAAGTGTCATATTTGTCAATCATCATTATTTTAACATGCAAATCAATATTGAAAATGTCCATCATTATCTCCTCTCAGTTCCAAGCCTCTGGCTGTGTTGTTTAATGGAAATTATGTTGACTTGTACCCTTCATTCTGGGGCAATTCTCTATAAATACAAGTTGGAGATGAGCTGCTTATCTGCATGGGTAAGGGAGTTCCCTCACTGGGAAGATCTTGCCCCAAAGAGCTACAAACTGCACTAAGACTTTTGAGACACCCTTATAAAACACCTTTGGGTTCACCAATAGCTGCCTTCAAATCATCTGCTTTGAGCTTTATAACAATCCTGGAAATTGGTGTTATCACCCTCATTTACAAAAGAAAGAAACTAAGGCCCAGGAGGATATGTGATTTCCCCCTGTTCTTACAGCTAGTAAGACTCAGAAAAATCAATCCCCTACCTGGGCCCAGGTCTTCATGGTTCTGAGTCAAGCCAAGCTAGCCCCTGCAACACACTGCCTTGAAGATATGCTGTTAGAAGAGAGCACCCCTTCTCAATAAAACCCAGGGTATCCATAGTAACTAACTCCCTTCTCTGCCATTTAAAACCATCCACAATCTAACCTCCATCTACCTCTTCAGTCTTAGGAAACACTCTTCCCTCCATGGTCCCTTCCAGTCCAACTGGCCTCCTGCCTGTTCCTGGAGTTGTCCTTGGTCCTGTCTCCCTCTCATTGTCCAAGCTTTATCTGCTGCAGGAGACCTTTCCTGATTCCTGAGTGTTTAGTACTTCCCTCCCCCTTACTGTACATCTACCTGCATCTGCTTACCATGTGCACGTTGCATACGAGCATCATGTACAGACTCAGCTATGTGAATCTGCTCTGACGGAAGGGAAGCTCCTTGAGGGCAGATGTTTCACTTCTGTCTTTTGTCCTTAGCACTTAGCACTGTGCTCGGCACACAGATGCTTAATCAATCCTTTCCATACATGGTGTAATGCTTCGGGATTAGCCCGTGTGCCAAGGGGACAAGACTCAACATGTTTGTTATTAAATTAAGGATAAGATTAAAAGCAAACGGAGGTAAGAGATTCAGCGGCAACACAGCTGGGAACAACGAGCCCTTCCAAACTCGAGCTTCAGCCCTCGGATTTTAATGAAAAATACACTTTAAAATGTCCTTTTCAAAGGTTCCCTTGTAAGTCCTTTATTGTGCTAAGCTGGCTCCCAAATCTAGAAGCGACTCAAAGACCCCTCAGGAAGTCAGTGGCACGGAATCACTGAGCCTGGGCTCCACGGTCTGGGCAATGAGGTGCATGGCCCTACAGGTGGGGGCCGCCCATGAGCACACCTAGGGCAGAAGGGGCTTGGCTAGGACAAGCTGCTGCCGACCTGAGGCCAGGCTAAATCACAGCAAGGAAGCATGGGCGACAAAAGAGAAAGGGGACAAATCTGACATAATTCTGTGCATTACTCTCTAACCACATGTTCTCGTTTCATCCACACAGCATGGAATGGTCACCAGGATGCTGAACGGTTACTCAGGAAGAGCCGGATTCCAATCCTGCCTCACACACACTAGCTATGTGACCCGGAGAAAGGCATATGACCATGAACCTGCACTGTGTGTGTGGGGGGGGGGGGCGAAGGGAGGCTACTTCAGGGGGCTCTTCTAGCTCGGAATCTATGATCCTGGTTTTATTCTCTCCTTACCTCTGCCTTCCTCAGTCCTTCTCTTCCATCAAGGCTCAGCTCAGGTGGTGTTTCTATCAATTTAAATGTTTTTCTTCCTCCTGTAATTTTCCCAGACTTCTTTGTCTCTCACCCCTTTGCCCCCATATCCTCGAACCTAGATAATACCTCTCTATGCATATCCTGGGCTCTCCAGTCCCAGTTGAATGGAAGCTCCTTGAGAGCAGTGACAGTTTGGGGCTTTGTATGCCCAGGACTTAGTACAGTGTCTTAAAGACACAAGATGATTAGCAATGCTTGCTGAATTGGAATTCGGATCAATGCCTAGCAAGCAGCAGATTAATTCTCTGGGCCTGGGATAGGCTAGTGCCTTGAACAAATCAGACCTGTAGTGAGTGATCTCTTCTCATCCCGTATTCGAGTCCCTCATCACAAGTGGCTCCCAATTTCTAGTCTTATTAGTCAGGAACAATAACGACTGATATCTAGCTAGATAAAGACGAGTTAAGAATCTTATTGAAACTAGAGTAATGGTCATTGATTTTCCTTAAATGAAATAAACTAAGCACAATGGCTAAGTGCCAGTGAATTAGAATGTTTCTCCTCCTTTTGAAAATGCCACCTGCCCATGAAAGGAGATGCTGAAATCTCCCACATGATTAAAATACTATGTCCAACACCTCAGACACGTGTGGGCTGAGTGATCCTCAATGATCGTATGCAGCAGAGGCTCTTGTGATGCCCATTTTACAGATAAGGTTTCTTAAATTCACAGGCTCCTTAGAAGTTGTATTATCCAACACCCATCACCACCACCATTTTACAGGTTGGGAGAAGTGAGGGTCCTGTTTGAAGATGTGTCAAGAATAAATAAATGGGGGTGGCTAGGTGGCACAGTGAGTAGAGCACCAGCCCTGGAGTCAGGAGGACCTGAGTTCAAATCCAGCCTCAGACACTTAACATAAAAAAACTAGCTGTGTGATCTTGGGCAAGTCACTTAGCCCCAACTGCCCTCCAAAAAGGCAAATGGTGGTGGTTTTCTGACTCCCTTTCCACCACACCACACAGCCTCTCATTTGCATGAGATTAGATTGTCCCTCTGAAGTGAGGGGGAACATCATAATGATGAGGAGGAGGAGAAAAGATATAATCAAATTAATAATGTCCAGGGGTGTGAGGGAGCAACCACATCCACCCACAAGAGGCTGGACGTTAACATTTTATTGTGATCATTTACTCCTCAGAAATTTGCAAATGACACAAATCAGGGTTTGAATTATTGTTTGTTGAAGGTCTGGACTTTAGACTCTAAGAAAATGATGGAGAAAATGTGAATGATGCAGATGAATCATAAAGGTGTACTGTGCATACATCCATTTTTGGAGGCTGGTTGTTAAACATTTACCAGTTTAAATACTTGATACCACCATCAATAGCTTGCACTTTTTTATAACACTTAAAAGTTTACAAAGTACTTTAAATACATTAATGCATTTGAGTTTCAACCATGATCTCATGAAGTAAGGGCTATTATTATCCCCATTTTACTAATGAGGAAGCCAAAATTCAAGGCTGATAAGTGGCCAAATTTGAACCAGGGCCTCCTGATCCTAAATCTAGGCCACAATTCATCACCTATTATGCCAAGCTGAAGGATGTGTCAATGAGCTCAGTGGAATCTTGCTATAAAGACCCATCTTGTATAACATAAGCCTGAAAGTCAAATCCACAGGGCTCATTTCATCTTGAACTTCACAAGGAAGTGAGCATCCTTAATACTAGTCATTTAAAAAGTGTGTGTGGGAAGAAGAGAATGATGGAGGCAGAGACTCAGAGACTGGAGGCAAACAATGCATCAGCAGCCATTTCAGTGCCATAATTGGGTCAAGCATTCTAAGTGGCACTCTGAAACGGAATGCTCATTACCTCTCGTCAGGTCATATGCCAAAAGCAAGAATTCCTTCTTGTTTCTGAAATAAAAGTAATTCAAACAAATCCTTTCTAAACGTGTGCTTGTTCCCAATGACTTCAAGGAGTAGATGTAAGCCTCTTCACCGAGCACTGCAAATGAGGACCAGTTGGGCCAATCATTTGTATTGGCCTACTGAATAAGACAGAGGCAGCTTGTGAAAAGGGTCAGTATTTGGAGCAGAGAATCACTGTCATAGCCAGAGGACATCTTGTGATCCCCTTTCTTTCCCCCTTAACCCATTTATTTAAAAAAAAAACGATCAATACCCAGCTTTGAGCTTCTATAACCAATGAATGCCCCTTATTCATGAAAGAATAATGAAACCACGAAAAGGATCAGGAAGGAAGAATAGATACAGAGATGAAAGATGGAAATGGAGCTCCCTTTTCAAACGTGTTCCTAGGTAAAAGTTTGACCTCACCTTTGTGAAGGCGATCCAGACTACTCAGTCCTTCTTGGGCTTCATCTGCACTGGAGTCACTAGGCTCCATTTCAGAAGGGGATGGCTCATTCTCTTCCACTGATTCTTTTATTTCCTCTTGGATTGATTTGAGATCTTCAAAAATATGGCAAAATATAAAACACAGGTGGGGAAGGGGAGGGGGAGAACATTGGATGATTTCCAGGCATTTTAGTAGCAAATATAACAGAGGAAGATTAACTTCAAATCATTCCCTCTAAACTGTGATCATCCTTAAAAGATGCATTAAGATCTGACAATTCCCAAGCCATGATTTCATAAGGAAAAGCCAATAGACACAAGAAAAGAATTCAACCAGACCAGCAAGAAATTCCTGTACAAAAAGGCAGGAGGCATGCTCATGCAGCAATTAGTCCTCAGACCCCAAAGCAATGGTGATGGGCTTGTCACCATCTTGGAAATGTTTACGTAAGGAAGTGCTCCAAAAAGTCCTGGCGTTCCCTCCTTTGGAGTGGATGTTATAGACAATTGTCGCCCTTTCGGCGCCAGACGAACGCCAGGAGGGTGTCCCTTGTTGTGTTTTAGCTGTTTCTCAGACTCAGAGTTGATATAAATGAAACAAAGTTCACTCATTTTCAAGTTGTGTTTGGTTTCTGACTTTTAACATGAAAGACAGTATTACTCTGACACTTTAACCATGTAGAATACCACAAAGAAATCTCGACAACATAACCTTTCTGATGCCTACCAAATGGGGACTACCTGAACTCAGGTCAGAAAGACCTGAATTCGAACCCAGCCTCAGACACTTACTAGCTGTGTGACCCTGGGCAAATCAACTAACCCTATTTGCCTCAGTTTAATCATCTGTAAAACAAGCTAGAGAAGGAAATGGCAAATCACTCCAGTATCTTTGCCAAGAAAACCCCAAACGGGCTCACAAAGAGTAGGACTTGACCGAAAAACAACAACAAAGTAGTTGAAATTTCCCTTCCATATTCTTCCATTTCAACCTCACCCTTTGCCTGCCCCCTAGCTACCTTTGGTCCCAAGTCCACATGTGCCCTGTGTCTATAGTGCGGCACTATTGATGAACCCACCTTGCAGAAATGAAAGAGCATTGACTCTGGCTTTAGAGAACCTGGGCTAAGATACTACATTGGCCACATATTACCTGGGGACAGTCACTGAGCCTCCATTCTTCTTCTGCAAATGAAAGACTTGGACTAAATGGTCTTTGAGGTCTCTTTGAGCCCTCACTCTGTGATCCAACTCCAAAATTACCACTTTCTTTATTCATCCTATCCCAATTGGAAGTCCCATTCATCAGCTATGCTCAGCTAGTTTTTATGAGGAAAGTAAACAATGAATTCATGTTGTTCTAATGTAGCAGCTAGGTAGTACACTGTGGACAATGCAGGATTTGGCGTCAGGGGGACTAAGGACTAAGTCAAATCCTGTCTCAGACACATATTAGCTGTGTGACCCTGGATAAGTCACTGAACCTCTATGTGCCTCAGTTTCTCATCTATAGAATGGGGATAATAATATTATTTACAACCCGGGTTATTGTGAGGATCAAATGAGTAGATTAGAAAGATAGATAGATAGATAGATAGATAGATAGATAGATAGATAGATAGATAGATAGATAGATAGAT
>NW_027185850.1:138771-162670 GCF_028583685.1 Petaurus breviceps papuanus | reverse complement strand
GATGGATGGATGGATGGATGGATGGATGGATGGATGGATGGATGGATGGATAGAGATAGAGATAAATATATAAATGCTCACATCTCTTCTGCTAGCTACTAACACACATCTGAGACTTTGGGAGGATACGTTTCTGAGTTTCAAGAAAAGATAGGTGACTCACAAGGACTTGTTGAATTGAAGGGAATTTATAAGATCACATAGTCTAAATTCAACAAATCAGATCCGAAAGGATGGGGCTTTCTGGAAGTTCTAACGATGCAGTCATAAATAACTCCCATGAGGAAAAAAGAAAACGGAGTCATGCATTTACTACAAGCATACTATGTGCCAGGAAGTTTAAAGCCACAGAGAATAAAAATTCCAAAGTGAAAAAAGTCCCTACTCTCACTGAATTGATCTTCTAATGGTGGAGATGAAGGATGGAGAGTACTGGGGTCCAGGAAAGGGAGCTTTGGTGTGGACAGCACCAATCCTGGGGAGCGGAGCCATTGGATCCTCGACTCTCCTCCCTTTCTAGTGGTCACTAACAGCACTGGATTGATTACCATCCCCAGAAGGAACATTCCAGAGGTGAGAAGAGAAGGGACACAGATCCAAGATGTGAGATCACAGGCAGATGTCTGGGTGTCCTGGTGAATAACTGGAAAGGATGGGAATCACAACCTGGGGCCAGGGGAGTTGTCCTCACTAAATCCCCCCATCAGGACAATTCAGCCTCAGGACAGCATTCCCAAACTGAGCAGATCAGCTCCCACACAGAGTGGGGGCATGGTTTATGGAAGGCCATTGTACTTGAGGTAGAGAGAAGGGGGACAAGGATAATGGCAGAGAAAGTGGCAAGATGCCCAGGTAAGCTTGGGCTTCCTGGGTATAAGTTGAAGACAAGTATAGGCTGGGGCAAGTTTCACATCCCAGAGAAGGCTGAAAGTTTAAAGCAGTCTTTCTGCGTTTCTTAGGGGCTTATCTATATACCAGGAACTGTGCCAAGTCCTAGCATTCCAATGATAGAAGTGAAACAGTCCCTTCCCTCAAAGAGATTACATTCTACTAAGGTAGATAATATCTAGACATATAAATCTATACAGTGTAGAAATATAGACGCTCCACTCCCACAATAAGTTGGGTCCCCCGAACATGGCTACCAGATCTCCCAAAGCTCTAGGGTCAGTGCTTACTGATTACAGGGCTTTGCTTGTTTGTTTTAATGCTATAGTTCACATATTCTGACCAAGGTACTTTGCACTCTGGTTATTTATTATTAACTAGTCGCCAAACTAGGTAACTCTAAGAAAATGGTATTTACTAAAGGAAGAGCTCTAAGAAGAGCTGGTGCCAAATACTCCCCTAAAATTGGTGACGTTCTCCCCTCAGTTCATACAAAGACGAGAGGAAAGTCGACTCAAATTCAAGGATCACATTGTGAGGCAAAGGGGCAGCACAAAATGCCTGGCTGTTGGAAGTTCTTTCCTTCCATTTGGGGGGAATCTCATTCAATCTCCATGACTTTGTGAAGCATTTATATAGAGCTTTCAAATCCTACAAATTTTAGGCCATTTTCTCCTCGTGACAAACTCATGATTAGGTGCTATTATTATACTTATTTTATGATGAAGAAAGTGATGCAGACAGAGGTTATATGACTTGCCCAGAATTACATAGCTAGAAAGCATCTAAGGCAAACAAATACAAAGAGGAAAACAAATATCAGCCAAATGAAAGACAGCTCCTGCCCTCAAGGAGCTTACTTTCTAATGGGAGAAGATGATACATAAAAGGAATCTGGGGGTAGAGTGGGCAGGTTGGGAAGAAGCATGGTAGAGAAGGTAATAAAATTCCACACCCTGATCCATAGGAATGTCTCCCGTAAAATCAAAATCAATCACAGTCATTCCAACTAAGTGTGAAAATGTCTAGACCCAATGGTAATTGAAATCAGAAGTGATGTGTGTCACACATGAAGAATGTTCAGTATGCCTGAGGAAACTTGGTTATGCCTTAGGAGTCCAAGAGAAAACATCAAGGGAATGCAGGATTCAGGGATTCCGGGTCATTGGCATCGGGCTTCCCCCTACTCTCCCCATCCGCCACCCACACACACGATCAGCCTGTGGCAGTGCATTAAGGGGAATCGAGGACAGATTGTATGTGATGAACTGTGGCAACTTCATGACTCTACAAGGAGACCACCAAACAAGTGTGTCGTTGTTCAGTTGTTCCGGTTGTACCTGACTCTTCATGATCCCATTTGGGTTTCTTTTTGGCAAATACACCAAGAGATTTATCATTGCCTTCTGCAGCTCATTTTACAGATAAGGAAACTGAGGCAAACAGGGTTAAGTGAAAAAAAGTGAAGCACTTAGCACGGTGCCTGCCAATGCTCCACACATCCGTCCCCTCCCATTCTCTGCGATTTCTCAAAGCTCACTGAAAGCAATCCTAGATCACATATCTGCCAGTAGTTTGGGGGGAGAGGGGAGCCATCAAGTGCAAACCTCTCATCTTACAAATGGGGAAACTGAGACCCAGAGAGATGAGGTGATTTGCCCAGAATCGTGTGCCCAGAACGTCTAATGGGTGATTGAAGGCTTTGATGTGAGCCCGGGTCTTGACTCCAAATCTAAAGCATCTCACCAACCTTAACATGCTCCATCAACTGAGCAGCTCTCCTCTTCCTGCCTTGGCTCCCCATGAAGTGCCTAAGAGTTCAGGCCTTGGAGTTGGCACCCTGCCTCCTGCCTCACTCACTTACTAGCTGGGTGACTCTGGAAAGCTCCTTACTTCCTTACCCTCGGTTTCTTTTTTTTTTTTTTAAAGCAATTGGGGTTAAGTAACTTGCTGAAGGTTACATGGCCAGTTATTTCTGGGTGTGGTGCTAAGTATCCAAGCCAAGATTTGATCCCCAGGTCATCCCGACACAGGAACCGGTGCTCTTACTCGCTGAGCCACCTGGCCACCCCTACCCTCAGTTTCTTAATCTGTAAAAAAAGAGATACCCCCTCCCCCACAGGATTCTTGTGACAATCAAGATAACCTATGACAAGGATTTTGCAAAGCCCAAAGTGCCCTTCTTCTCATCATCTTAAACCTTATGGAGCCCCATTCCCTCCTATGGCGACATGCCTGCCCCACTGCTCTCCCCCTCCACCCAGAGACTGCTGGAGGTAGTTGCAGGGGAGAGTTAAGGAGAGGTTACATTGTAGTATGACTCGCTCCAGGGTACTAGGCTGGGGAGGCAGAAAGAGACACCACACAGAATACACAGTTTGAGTAGAAAGTACTAATTGGCTGGTAGAATGCCTCTGGTTTGTCTGTCAGGACAACACGAATACATTAAAGTGCCTACTATGTGCCATGGCTGGGCCAGGTGTTGGGAGCACAAAGAATGGTGAAGACATGGTGCCTGCCCACAAGGAGTGCAGTGGGGTGTGCACAGTACCAGGCAGAGAAGCCAATGAACCCGGCTGGCATTCAAGTGGTGACCCAGGGCAAAGGATGCGAGAAATGCTGGGTGCTCTGATGATCACAGTGCAATAGACCTCTTTCTCCCAAGTGGTTCCCAAGTGAAATGTGTAAATCACAACATCCTCCTTTTGCCTTTGAAATCCCAGGACGCCACTGAGCCCTCGGTGGGTTTGGGTTTTTTTGGTGGGTGGCTACTCAGAAATGGCAGATGCTGCTTCATGTTTTTGCCCTTGTTCTCATGCAGAAGAAACCATTCTCCACATCCATGCCTTTGCACTGTTCATGCTCCAGGCTTCGAGGGCACGGCCTCCTCAACTCCGCAGCACAGAACCCTTCACCTCTTTTAAGGCTCCATCCAAGAACCGCTTTTTATAAGAAGCCACTACCCTGACCCAGTGAGAACTAGAGAACAGTGGCTGATTCTCTTTTGTCTTTGTGTTTGTTCCCATCACAATGTCTGCCACATGGCGAGTGATGAAGAAAGTTTTGTGACTGATAATAGACAGAAGCTTTTTCATTTTTGTCTTTGTCAGTCAGTCAGTCAACAAGTATTCATTAAATGCTCACTCTGCACAAGACAGTGTGCCAAGTACTGGAAACACAAAGGAAGGCAGGAGACACCCCCTGTCCTCTAGTGGGTCACGTTCCCCTGGGGGAGACAACATGGAAACCCAACATGCATACAGAGCAGATGGAAGGTAACCCCAGAAGAAGGCACCAACACCCACCAGAGCTTAACAAAGGTCATTGACATAAACTAGCATGTCTTAGTTATCAAGAACCATCCGTGATTATTAACAGCAGTGTGGTTCATGGAAGTTCTGAGTCATCCTTATCCTACTTCCATGGACATGGAGGCTCCAGAGCTGTGTTCAATCCACTCTTTAGGGTTCCAAGGACCCCTTGATGTGTCAGTGGGATTCTCTGATGCCACTGGCTCGAGCCCCCACCACTGGGCCACCCCCCTATCCTGCAGCTCATCAGTCACCCAGATTTAGGGGTCTTTTTAGAAAGATGGCACAGTTGGTACAAAACAGCCCCCAAAAGTCTATCCCACACTCTCACAGAGCAAAATGGGCTTGAACATGGTGAGCACACATGGCAAAGGGACAACAAAGGTCCTGGCTGCTGCAAGTTCCTTCCTCTCATTTGTGGGGTAATCAGGTCAATCCCTTTGGGCATGGTGTCATCTTTTTTCTGGGCTCCTTTCAGAGCTGTGAGTTCAGGAATTCTTCAGCTCCTAGTGATGCAGAGATTGCCAGCAGCAGCTCCATGGAAACTGCAAGAACACTGATGAGAAGATGGGAAAGTCCAAAGTACTTCAGACCCTTTGAAGCTGGATGTCCATGTTCTAGCCAAGGCGGTGGGAGGAAGAGAGTAAAACCTGGTCAAGGCTGCAGCTGAAGCAGAGACCTCTCCTCCTTCTCTCTTCTCCAGGGAAATTCCTTTTTGGTGATGTACTAGAAAGCCATATTCCAATGTCTGGAAAAGACTTTTTCCCATCCTGCTTGATAATCTGTAGATGATGTCGAAGGCATAACCAAATTTCCCAGCCTAGAAGAAAAGAATTCCTATCTGGAATCACCTCACTTCACCAAATAGCTTTCATCTTTTCCCCATTCTTGGTCTAAGGTCTTTTGGTTCATTGGTTGATAGAGATGTATTCCCATGTGCTTAATGTGGTTTCAACCCTACTCTTATAATAATAACACATTGGTTTATATTACCAAGACACATTTATGCAGCCTTAAAGATTACTAAATTTGAACACATATCTGAAGATGAGATGACGTTGGTCATGGTCATGATGCTAATGATGTTGCATGCCCAACTGGAGTACGCCGCTTCTCCCTCACCCCTTTCTGGGCTTTTTCCAGTTCTCTCTCTCCTCATTCTGCTTTTACTTCTTTCTCTTCCTTCATTATTTAATATTTGGGTCAATATGATTTTCTTGTATTAAAATAATGTGTACACAGAGTAGAATGAGGCCACCCATTACTCTCCTGTGACTAGCTGCACTCTCAAGGCAGGTTTTTAACATGAAATCTGGCCAGCTCAGCTGAAAAGAAACAAGGCACATGAACCTCCCCTCCCTTTCTGAAGGCAAAGTTGTGACCAGGGACAAGAGTAAAGGTTGATGAAGTTCAAAGAATTTTCATAATTGTACCTTAGAGTACAATTCTCCACTGCTTGATTTTTAGAAGTCAGATAAGGAAAGTTTCCGTTTTTCCTTATTTTATTCTGAGGGATAAGAAAGTATAGCAATATTTGCTTTTCTTCAGTCACGTCTGATTCTTTGTGATCTCATTTGGGGTTTTCTTGGCAGAGATATTGGGGTAGATTTACACTGGAGTTCATTTGGCAGGCAAGGAAACTGAGGCAAACAGAGGTAAGTGATTTACCCAGGGTCACATAGTTACTAAGTGTCTGAGGCTGGATTTGATCTCACGAGCAGGAATCCTCCTTATTCCAAGCCCAATATTCTATCCACTCTGTGGCCTAGAATAAAATACAAGCTCCTGAACTTAAGACCTGGCCTAATCAGGTAGGCTCCAGTTTATCTTCCTCCTCCTCACTTCAATACTCACCTGTAGTGCTCTCTTGCAAACAGCTGTTCCCTGACTTTCTCTGGAATTTGCTGGCCTTGGTGCATTCCCAAAGGCCATCCTCTAAGTCCAGAACACTCTTTTCTATCTCTCCCTGGGAAAATGCTTTCCTCTCCAGGAACAGTTTGAAGGGCACTCTTCAAGGGATTATTTTGTGATTCTCCCAGCAGAAAGTAATTATCTCCCTTCTCGATTTTTTGCTACATTGTCTGTACCTCTTCTTTGTCAGGATCACATTCTATCTTATAAAATGCTTATTTATATAGATATCATTGTGGATAAACAGAAGATATTCAGACTTGATGGATGAAAACCCAATCTATATGCCTATTTGACTATAAACTACTAGAAAGTAAGGACTGTATTATTTCTAAATCTCCACTCTTTGGGGGGTGGCACTGTGGCGGGCAGTGCAGATCCAAAGAAAAAATGAAAAAGCCAAGTCCACACCCTGAGAGATGGGAACTCCTGCTAATCCCATTGTCCAGCCCAGTGTCTTACTCATAGAAGACACGTCATAAATGTCTGTTACAGTGAATTGACTGGAAATGATGCTGATTGCGATAAGCCCTTCCTTGGTCCTCCTTCAGGCTCCTAAATGCCGAGTCATTGCTTGGTGTCCATGTGTCCTTGGCGTTCTATATGTCCTGCGCTCTCAACACTTCGTGTCTCTTCCTTTTCAGACATATTATATATATATATATACATATATATATATATGATATAGATGGTATAGATATCCCATATCTCCACCAATCCCCTCTTGACATATGCTTACTCAGAAATGGATCAAAGAAAATATCAAGGCCAAGAATGCTCCCTTAATGGAGAGCCCAAAAATGCTCCTGCAGGAAGGAGCCATTGTTTTGGAAGAGGAAAGAACCAAGGGTAAGCTCAAGGCTGCCCCTAAGAGGGATATTCTTCTTCTGAGAATTATAGTTTAAAACCCCAGGAATATCAGATGTCAAAACTCTGTTTCAAAGCAGTAATCATCTAAATAATCTGGTATGAAGAAATAGCGCTGATAAATGGGATAAATTGGGTACAAAATACAAAGTAGTAAATGACCATTGTGACCTAAGGGCAGCTAGGTGGCACAGTGCATAGAGTGCCTGGACTGGAAGCAGGAGGACTACTATTATTCCTAAATTCAAAACTGGTCTCAGACACTTATTACCCGTATGACCCCGGGCAAGTCACTTAATCCCATTGGCCTCAGGTTCCTCATCTGTCAAATGAACTGGAGAAGGAAATGGCAAACCAATCCTGTATCTTTGCCAAGAAAACCCTAAATGTGGTCATGAAGAGTCAGACACCATTGAAATGACTGAACAACAATAATATATGTTTAATAAACCCAAAGTTCTTAGCTTTTGGGAAAAGAGCTCACTGTATGACAAGGAATTGCTGGGGAAAGTGGAAATCAATTTGGCAGAAACTATGTATAGACCAACATCTCACATGGTATACCAAGATAAGGTCAAAATGTGTACATGATTGAGACATAAAGAGTAATATGATAAGCAGATTAGTGTATCATGAAAAATTTTACCTATCGGACCTCTGGAAAAGGGAAGAATTTATGACCAAACAAGAGATAAAGAGCTTTACAGAATGTGAAGTGGATTATTTTGATTATAATAAATTTTTTAAATTTGTCCAAACAAAATTAGAAGGAAAGAAACTGGAGAGAAAATTTATAGCAAATCTCTCTGATAAAAGCTTCATTTCTCAAATTTATAACAATTGGAGTCACTTTTCACTTGATAAATGGCCAAAGGATAGGGAACAGTTTTCAGAAGAAATCAAAACTATCTATAGTCATATGAAAAACTGTTCTAAAGTATCCTTAATTAGAAAAATGCAAATTAAAACAACTCTGAGGTACTATCTGCCACCTTTCAGATTGGCTAACATGACAGAAAAGAAAAATGATAAATGTTGGAGGGGACGTGGGAAAAAAATGGGACACTAATGCACTGTTAGTAGAGTTGTGAACTATTCTAACCACTCTGGAGAGCAATTAGGCACTATGCCCAAAGGACAATGAAATTGGGCATACCCTCTGACCCAACAGTACCATTGCCACATCTGTATCCCAAAGAGATCAAAGGAAAAGGAAAATGACCTAATTGAACAAAAAATAATTATAGCACCTCTTTTTTGTGGTGGCAAAGAATTGGAAATTGATGGGATGCCCATCAGTTGGTTAATAACAGAACAAGTTTTAGTATATGATTGTGAAGGACTGTGTTGTAAGAAATGATAAGCAGCATCTTTTCAGAAAAACCTGGGATGGCTTATGTGAACTGATGCAGAGTGAAATGATCAGAATCAGGAGAACATTGTACACAGTAACAGCAACACTAGGATGATCAATGACAGACTTGGCTCTTCTCAGCAATGCAATGATCTAAGACAATTCCAAAGGACTTTGATGAAAAATGCCATCCACCTCCAGAGAAAGAACTGATGGGGTATGAGCGCAGCATGAAACACACTTGGACAGGTTTCTTCATTTGCCTTCTTTTTGTCTGTGTGTGTTTGCTTTTTTGCAATATGGCGAATGAGGAAATGTATCTGGCATGACTTCACATGTATAACCTATATCAAATTGCTTACCTTCTCAATGATGGAGGAGGGGAAGGAGGAGGAAAGAATTTAAATATTTTTAAAATATTTAAGAAATGTTACATGCAATTGAGAAGAAAACAAAAAAGTTTAAATTTGATATTAATTCAAAATCTTATTTTAAGCTTATGTTTTCTTGCTACCTCTACTGGACTTCCCTGGCTTTGGGGAGTGTGTGTGTGTGTGTGTGTGTGTGTGTGTGTGTGTGTTTTCTGTGACCAATCAATTGTCTTCCCAGTACTCCACTATGACATGATTAGTGTCAACCCTCAGGAAAGTTAAGTTGCTAACTTTAATTAAAACCAGGAAAACTGAAGTCCATCTACGCTTTTTTGTGATACAGATATGTGCATGTGTGCCCTGCCCCCAGAGCCACAGTTGAACATTTAATAGCACCCCCTGGAGTTAAGTGCTATCCCTTCAGGACAGATAAGAAAAGGAAGGCAGACGGAGGTTAAGTGACCTGCCCAGGGTGATTCAGCCAGGAAGTGTGTCCAGTCGGATTGTCCTGAAGCCAGGCCCAACAGGCTGTCATAGCTGGTGTTGGAACATGAGCTGTTTGAGCTGCAGGCTGAAGATTCAGCTTCGCCAAGCTGCACTGACAGGCCGAGCAGAATCTCTGCTTTGTTTTTTTTTTTTTATTTTTATTTTTTGCTTTTTTGGAGGGCAATTGGGGTTAACTAACTTGTCCAAGGTCACATGGCTAGTTTTTGCGTGTTTGTGTTAAGTGGCTGAGGCAGTATCCGAACTCAGGTCCTCATGGCTCCAGGGCCAGTGCTCTACTCATGGCACCACCTAGCTGCCCCTCTGCTTTGTTTCAAATGAAAATTTTAAAGCAAATGAAATTTGAAAAAGAGTCAAATAATGCAACTCTATGAAAAGACTAGCAACTTTTTCATCATCTTGAATCTTTTCTCTACTTTTTCCAAAATGAAATATCATAAAATTATATCGACTACAACATACATGTTTGTGGGCAGGTGCATACATGTATGTGCATGAATACAAATGTTTATATGAATGGGTATAAGCCTACTTACATGATACATACAAACATCCAGAGGGAGGTTTCCCAAAAAATCTTCTTAAGCATAAACTGCAGTAAGGCTACCTACCTATGCACATTAATGCACACATGCATCCGTCCCTCCATATATGCACAAACATGTCATGTTCACAAAATACACGTATGAGCTACAGTGATATATGCATCACCTGTCCGTGTGTGTGCATATTCACACAGGTGCACATGCTTAGATATACACATACACAGATAGAAGATAGCTATGCACATTGAGATACAGACATAGTCCTAGACAGACATGGAGATTGGATGAATTGGCCCATCATTTTGATCGGGTTGTTTTCTCTCAGGTACCTGTATGAGATCTAAACAGCCTATCCCATAGCCACATAGGAAAGTGCTTGGGACAGCCAGGGGTGCACAGAGCACTGACCATGGAGTCAGGAAGACTCGTCTTCTTAAGTTCAAATCCATACTCAGACACATACTAGCTGTGTGACCCTGGGCAAGTCATTTACCTTTATCTGCTTTAATTTCATCTGTAAAATGGGGATAATAATATTCCCTCCCTGCCAAGGTTGTGTGAAGACAGAATGAGGTAATATGTGTAAAGCAACCTCACAGATATTGAAATGCTGTGTAAATATGATACATATTATATGGGCTAATGGAAAGAACACTGGACTGCTGGTCAGAGGTTCACAGATGAATTAGTGAGCGCTCATGGCCAAGTTGCCACATCCTCTCTGCCCCTCAGTTTGTCCTCTCTAAAATGGACCACCAAGGGGCCTCTTGGCTCTTTGTCTCATCCACGTATTTTAAAACTGCATGATTATAATTGCACCAACTTATGGGGTCACCCCAGCCCATTGGTTAAGAAGCACTTATTACGTGCTAAATACTGTGCTATGTATGTCTTAGGGATACAAATACCACCACCCCCAAATCCCCTGCTCTCAAAGAGATTACATTCTCTTGTCATTTCTCAGTTTTTCCATCCATATCCCTCTCCTCTGTGGCATGGAGGTGAAACCTTGGTTCTTCAGGTCAATGGAGCAAGATTTGGCCTGATCCTCCAAAGATGGACACACCCCAAGTTCAGAGAATCTCTGAAGGTTGACCCCAGACCTTAAAGAACTACATGAATACTATCATTAACATCTGGTACTTTATATTTCCCATCCTAATTTTTACTGTCCTCCCCCCTCTGCTAACTTTTGCAGTGAAGTTATGAATATATTTGTTTGCTTGGAAGAACCTTTGAAAGTTCCTTGTAGACTGTTACCTTCCATAATAGATATAAATTGCAATCATCTCCATGGTTTGCTTATGTGTTCATTACAAGGGTTTTAAATGGAGGTGAACACATATGACAGATATGATATTTCTTATTTCCAGTGGTCATATGACCCCTGCCACTCTATATACTCACCTCTTTAAAGAGAGTTTAAACAAACTGTAGTGTGGGAATGGAAATACAATATTATGGAACCATGAGAAATGATGAATATGAGGAAGTCAAAGAAACATGAGAAGATATATGAACTGCTGTTGCTGAGTGGAGACAAAAATGAGGAAAACAATATAAACGGTAACTATAGGTCAATAAAACAAAATTTAATGTTTTCTAATTATGACCAACCTTGGCTCTGGAGAATAGATGTGGAAATGCACTTTTCTTCCTTCATTGCAGAAATGGGGGATTACGGCGAATGAATGAATGAGTAAAATGTCAGTAATTTATTAAGAACTCCCTGTGTGGCAAGATGTATGTTAAGAGTTAAAGATACAAATAGAAAGGCAAAGATAGTCCTTGATTACAAGGAGCTGACATTCTGATGGGGAGATGGCACACATAGAACCAGAAAGAGGCACCCTGATCAGGGATGTACTGGATAGTAAATGAAGCTATAGGGGAGAAGATTGACACATCCTATCCAGGAACAATGGCAGAGAGTTGAAATGACTCTATCAAGGAGGAGAGAAAGAAGGAAAAAAAATATAGAAAGGATAAAGATGGGCGGGGGGGAAGGGTTTGGAAAAGAAGTTTGGAAAGCAAAGAGGAAAATAAAAATGGTGGCTAGGGCTTTCCTGAAATAGTGTATGGAGGTATTGAGTCATATATTCTGTCACATGGGGTTACTGCTACTTCTTTTTTCCTGAGTTGTTTTGTATTCTCTTAAAATCTTTGTTACAAGGGAAGGCTCACAGTCACATGCTAAAGGGAATGAGAAATGAAGGCAATACATAAACTCATCAACATAAAAAAAAATCAGTGGCTGGCATACTTGTCAGTCAATACGCATTTATTAAGCACATGCTATGGGCCAGGTGCCGAGTGCTGGGAATATACAAAGAAAAAAATGTCCTCAAGGAGCTGATCTTCTAACGAGGTGAAAATATACAAAGTAACGTACATACAAGACATCTATAATGTAAGTGGAGAGCAATGCCAAGAAGAGGCACCAGCAGTGTGGGGGTAATTGGGGAGAAGGACAAGATGGAGCCCGGGAAAAGGACTCTGATTAATATACACAGCAGCAAATCGTGTTCTTCAGTGCAAGTGAGACTTGAATGGTGAGCTGCCAGCCAAATTAGAAAAAGCAACGTATTTATCATTGAGTCAAGACCCCATGTTTTCCCAGTGTGGCAGGAAGAAAAGAACAAATCAATATAGTTTTATGAATCCTAAAAGAACCTAATACATACCTCTGGGATATATGGCCAGAGACAAACTGACTGGCTATCCTATCCATTGTCTTCATAATACCATCTATGCTTTTTTTGTTATATGGATATGTATGCCTATATTGTCAATATGTCAATTATATGTGTATACCATATACTATTTGTGATTATATAACGAGCATATAGATTCATTACAATATCTAAATCTAGGCAAAAGAATCTAGCTTTCTAGAATGGAAATCAAAGTATCAAGACGTGTTTTCTATATCAATTAACACGTCCACCTTATTTAAGTCAAAGCTTACCTAATTTAATAAATCTGCTGAATCATCCAAACAGATGCAATTAAACTCAGCAATTAAGTCAAAGTTACTGAAAAGCTTAGCTCCTTTTAAAAGCAGATTTCTAAAATTAAGTTTATGATACTGTTGACTCAGATATTATGAAACTCTGAAGAAAGATGTTGATTTTATTGATATGCTGGGTCTGTTCCTTTTAACTGAATTAAAAAAAACTAGAGAGTGTGCTGCCTCCTTTGCTAGGGCACGCAGATGTTCAAATCTATAGCAGAACAGATGGGGAACAACTTGATTCCCTCTTGTCCCCCTCAGTCATGATCCCAACACCTATCTTCCTATGTGATGAAGAAAACTAGATCCTCAAGTAGTCTAATCTCTCCAAGCTAGAGATAATGGAGAATGGAGACGGGAGTCCAATGGCCATTTTTCATCTTTCCCCGATAGAATGTGTCATAACCTATACTCAAGAGACAGTCCCTGAGATGAGAAACCCAATCAACATTTAGTGCCCTGACATGCCTTAAACTTAGGAAAGTCTTAGTACATATTTGTTGAACTATATCCTAGAGGAGCCTTGGCTTTTGTCATAGGAATATCCTCAGAAGATGTGGGTACAAGTCCTGACTCTGCCAAATATTGGTTCTAAGTCCTAGTCATTCAATCTCACTCATTCCCTCATCTGCTTGTTTGTTAAGGTTTCATTGATGTAGGGAATTCCCAGTAAGTAAATTCCATCTTCCAATAAAGATTGGCACCCCTCTTGCCATATAGTCTCAGAGAATTGTTTTCAGCATTGAAAGGCATGTGACTTGGCCATGATCACAAAGCCAGTGGGTACAGAGGCAGGAATTTAAATTGTCTGATCGGGGTCCTGCTTTCTCTTCATTGGACCATGTTGTTTGTCATCCTCTATAAAGTAGGGATAAAGCCATTTAAACTCACAGATGTCTCCTGTACCCTTGGGTGAGATATTTTTAGTATTATACACAAAAACTTCTCCTTCCAAAACTGATACTTCCTATGGATAAAGGGTCATGTCCACATGAATCGTCATATTTGGAACCAAATGTCAGACTGGAATAGGAATTCTTCAGGAACTGGGAGCATGTGTGGGTTGTGCTATTACCTAGAAAAGCCATTAAGCTGTTTTGACCTCTGAACCTGCACCTACTGCATTCTCTCTCTGTAGAGAGGCAATCACTCTGTCAGTTACTGCCAACGCCTTCAAGGGCACGTCCAGTGGGACTGGAGCACTTAGGAGAACACACCAAAAGAAGACAGCAACCCCAAGTACACAATACAATTTATGTGGCACAGAGGCAAACAGGAAATAACAATCTTATGTCTTTAGTGCTGTTGCAAGTGCATTTCCCATGCTCTTACAAAAGGGAGTGGCCACGATCAACTTCCGTGCATGAGGAAAATCTCAGCTCATTCAGTGACTATACTCACCACCACCTTCATCAGCCTTAGAAAGCCTTGCCATTGTACCAGGCATCTCTTTGGCGGTCTTGGCCAAAGGCAGCCGAGCATCTTCATCCTCTTCCTTCCCTTCCCCTGAAGCCTGATCTCTGCACCATTCACTTGCACTCTTTGTGGCTGTGTTTTTGAAGGAAGAATGACATTCTGTCTCTTGGTCTTCACAAATTCCCTCGGGGTCCATCCTTTTTGACTCAACTTCTTTTCCATCCATGACACCCTGGGAAAGGAGATATTCTTCAACCTTGTCCTCTTCATCCATCTCCCTGAAGTATGAGTTTTCTTGGTGAGTTTCTTCTTGGCTTTGCTCACTGTAGGCTCTCCCATCCCCCATTTCAGACATATCTTCACCGGAACTAGAATATATGTTACTTCTGGATGAACCTGAGGAGGAAGTTTTCCTAGCTACAAACAGGAAAAACAAGCACAACATAAAGAGTTATTTTGTTATCTCCCCCTATATCATTTCCATTAACCAGCTGGTTAAATGTTTCCATTCAATTTGTAACCCTATTGACCTCAGAACCATCAAGGGTACTGAATGGTGCTCTGGACTAGAGGCAGGAGCCCTGGGTTCTAGGTTTGGTTCTATCACTTATTAATTCCACAACCCCAGGAGTTCATTTTCCTTCACTTCTAAGATGAAGGTGCTTGAAGTTGTGTGGCCAGTGAAAAGAGCTTTGTATCCAGAATCAGAGGACCTAGGTTCAATCTTGGCTCTCATGTCTGTAACCTGTGTGAGTGAGGACAAGTCATTTAAGATCCCTGGGCCTCCATTCCCTCATCTTCACAATGGTGGGTTTGGACTGGATGACTTCTAAATCCCTTTCCAGATTGTTTCTATGACCCTAGGACTAGATGAGTTTAGATCACACAAGGGCATTCAACTAAAAGTCATCGGGTCTAATCCCTTCACATTTTACAGATGGGGAAATTAAGGCCCAAAGAAAGTGAATGACTTGCCCAAGATCAGATAGACAGCAAATGACAGAGTTGGGATTCAAACTTAGGTCCCCATACTTCCATACAGCTTCCACTATACCAACCATGCCCCCACCCTCTTTACCATCTCCTACAGTTCTAGATATCTTTGACTGTTCATGGATGGAACAGCTCAAAGATTTAGGGATATATATGCCTACTTCTATTAAAAATAAAATACATTAGAATGCTATGAGGTTTTAAACAGTGGCTACAATCTGACCAACCAACCCTTCTGACTTGTTCTGTTCCAAGATGCTTTAAGAACAGTTACCAAATTTTGAAGACCTACAGTAAATATCCATGTTACAATATAATTAATCAAATAATATTACATTGATGGAACTAGGGGCAGGGTTAGGGGATCCCTTGGATATTGGGAGCTTAATAAACACTTGGATTAATAAATAAATTTAATTATTTCATGCTAACATATTTACATCAGTATACAATGGTACAGATAATGTATAGCCCCAGAACTGAACAGGAACAGGATAAGAAAGATGGCACCAGAGACAGTAGGCAGTGCTTTGAGGGATACTGCTCCCTAATATCAAAGCACATCTTCCAATCATCCTTCTCCTCCCACTGATGATTTACAAGTGTGTATTCTACTGAACTTGTGGGAGAGCCAAGATGGTTGGTAGCCCAAAGGTCAAGAGAAAGCCACATGATGGGCACAGTTCGACCCTGGCATCTTACCAATTAGAACTCATCGATGAGAAGCGATACACAAGATACAGGTATTTGGTTAGAAATGGACATGGGAAGGTTGCATAGAATGAATGAGGAAAGAGGGTGGACAACTCAAGGGCTCCACCAGTACCTGAAAAATACTAAAAGAATGGAAAGTGGAGCCAAGATGACAGAGTAAAGACAGGGAACCACCTGAACCCTCCCAAATTCCTCTTCAAGCAACATTAAAATAATGCCTCAAAATGAGCCTGGGAGTGGCAGAGCCAACAACTTTACAGCCTAAGACAACTTACAAGGTCAGCAGGCAAAGTATGTGTCAGTGGCAGGAGAGCGGAGTGCAGTCCAGTGCAGGCTGCCCCTGGCAAGGCATCATCCCCTGAGCCCTGGCACAAGCCAGCAGCAAGGCCCCATGCCTCTGTACCAGGCAGCCAGTGGCAGGACATGGCAGGCAAAAGCCAGCAGCAGGTGTTAGTGACCACTGAAATGGCAGCAGTGGATTCTAGAGCTCTCAACCCACAGATGGTGAGGAGGTCTGACAACTGGTCAAAAGGAAATTACAAGAGATCCTTTGCTGGCTTCAGTACAGGACCCAGTTGCATTGCCCACTCATGGTTCTAGATCACAGTCACAGAATGAGGGAGAAAATTAGCAGAAGCACAGTTCAAGAGTGGAAGAGAGTGCTTGTGGTCACTCAGAGAGCACAGCACAAGTGAGGAGAGACCTGACCACATGTCTCTTTAAATTATACAACTTTGGGGAACTGAAACTTACAGACTCCTCCCCCATCCCCACCCCCCAGAACCACCTTTGAAAAGAGCAGTAACTTAGAATGGTGTCCCAACCACACCAGGAGCAAAGCCAAATTTTAACATAAAATTAGAAGTCAGGAAAAAGATTGGAAACATGAGAAACCATCCAAAAAAAACAAACAACAACAACAAAAAAAAAAACTGACCATAGAAAGCTACTGCAGTGACAGGGAAGATGAAAACATAAACTCAGAAGAAGACAATGAGATCAAAGCATCTACATGCAAAACCTCAAAGATAAATGTGGGTTGGTGTCAGACCCTGGAAGAACTCAAAAAGCATTTATTTTTTTTATTGTTTTTTGCTTTTTAGAGGGGGAAAGGCAAAGGCAATTGGGGTTCAATGACTGGCTCAAGGTCACATGGCTAGTAAGTGTTAAGTGTCTGAGGTCAAATTTGAACTCAGGTCTTCCTGACTCCAGGGTTGCTGCTCTATTCAGTGCATCACCTAGCCACCCGTCAAAAAGGATTTTAAAATCAAAGAAGAGAAGTAGGGGGGAAAGGGGGGGGGAAGAAATTAAAGTGATGAAGGAAAGAGTCAACAGATTGGTAGAAGAGGAACCAAAAATAATGAAAACACCACCTTAAAAATAGCCCAAATGTTAAAAGAGGTACAAAAAAAAATACACCAAAGAAAAGAATTCCTTAAAAGTTGAGTCAGCTAAATGGAAAAGGTGGTACAAAAACTCACTGAATAAAATAATTACTTAAAAATTAGAATTGGGCAAATAGAAACTAATGACTCCATGCAACATCAAGAAACAATGAAACAAAATCAAAACAGTGAAAAAAATACAAGAAAATGTTAAATATATCATTGGATAAAACGAATGACCTGTAAAATAAATCCAGGAGACATAATTTAAGAATTAATGGACTACCTGAAAGGCATGATCAAAAAAAGTTCCTTGATATTTTATTTCACAAAAGTATCAAGTAAAACTGCCCTGATGTCCTAGAAAAAGAGGATAAAAAAGAAACTGAAAGAATTAACTTATCACCACCTAAAAGAGATACCAGAATGAAATATGGAAATCCCAAGAATATAATAAAATCCAGATCTTCTAGGTCAACGGGAAAATACTGCAAGCATCCAGAAAGAAACAATTCGAATATCATTAAGCAACAGTCAGGATGATACAAGATTTAGCACCTTCTACATGCATGGATCAATGGGCTTAGAGTATGATATTCCAAAAGGCAAAGGAGCTAGGATTACAAGTAAGAAACACCTATGCAGGAAAACCGAGTATAATCCTTTGTGGGAGGAAAGTGGATATTTAATGAAATTGAGGATTTTCAAATATTCCTGAAGAAAAGACCAGAACTGATTAGAAAATCTGACTTTCAAACATAAGTCTCAAGAGAAGAAAAAAAAGGTAAATAGAAAAGAGAAATAATAAAGGGTATAATATGGTTATATACCCTACATGGCAAGATGAGACTTGTAACTCCTAAGAATTTTTCTTCTTTATTTAGACAGTAAGAGGAAGTACATAGACAGAGGGCATGGGTCTAATTTGACTATGAGGGGATGCTTTAAAAAATAAATTAAGTTAAGGGGTGAAAAAATAGAGAAAGAAAACTATAGAACAATTTCTCTAATGAATATCAATGTAAAAATTTTAAATAAATTATTAGCAAGGAGATTATAGCAATATATCAGAAAGATAATACACTAGGACTAGGTAGGAATTATACTGGGATTTCAGGGCTGGTTCAATATTAGAAAAACTACTAGTCTAATTGACATGTTAGCTTTCTTTTTCTTGCTATTATAGAAAATATGAAAGAGAGAGAGAGAGAGAGAGAGAGAGAGCTGAGTATTATAAGAATACAGGTCATTCCCCAATTGACAAGTAGTCACAAGATATAAACAGGCAGTTTTTAGAAGGATAAATTAAACCTATCTGTAGTCATATGAAAAAAATGCTCTAAATCCTTATAGATTAAAGAAATTCAAATTAAAATAACTCTGAGGTTGCACTTCACACCCATCATATTGGCTAGCATTAGAGAAAAGGAAAATGATAAATGTTGGAGGGGATGTGGGAAAACTGGGAGACAATGTTCTATTGGTAGAGTTATGAACTGATCCAACCATCCTGGAGAGCAATTTGAAACTATGTCCAAAGGGTTACAGAACTGTGTGTCTTCTTTGACCCAGCAATACTCATTACCAGGTCAGTATCCGAAAGAGATCAAAGAATTGAGCCTAGTTTTTCCCTTAGTGGGATATATGCTTTTAACATTCAAAAACAAGCAAAGAATGGGAAGAAGCCTAGAGTGGGAGCACTGGAAGATTTATAGGACATGGACCAAAGTCCCACCATGGGAAAGGGAATGAATAAGTTCCAAGGGTCATGTACAGGGCAAGTGCCCATACTCTTGAAGGAAGAAAAATCAATAGCAGTGTCTTCACTGAAAGGCCACTGGCTGAGCCATCTCTCCCTTGAAAGTCACTGCCACCACAGCGAATATGGGCCAGGGCAGGAATTCCACATGACTGCAGCCTCAGAATTCTACAACACATCATCTCCCTTCTCCGGGTCTTTGCTCAGGCTGTGCCTCAGGCCTAAAAGGTTCTCTTCACAAAAAACCTCCCTTTCTGGCTCAGCTCAAGCTATACATCCTGCAGGAACCACTTCCTGACTCCCTTGGGCCTTAGGAAGCCCTGGTCTCCAGACTTCACATGGAATCCCTGATGTCCTCCCCTATCCTAAAATTACTTTGCATTTATGTGTGTAGGTTGTATAGGTTGTTCTGACTTGGCCATGCCAGTGATAGGTGTCGCCAAGAGAGTACTGTACAAATATGGAGATTTGAACATGAATGGACTTATAGCCACATTACAGATGCATATCTACATGCACACATATGTATATGTGCATACACACGTCCCTATGCACACATCTCTGTCTACATCCGTTCCCACCTCCACCGCTGCTCCCAGAGAATGGAAGCTCCTTGAGGCCAAGATTTATTTCCCTTCACTTTGGTCTTCTTTTCCCCCAGTGCTTCAGGGTGATGGTTTGTACATAGTAGGTACATGGTATATGAGAACCCTTTAGCTGGGAATTTAACAAATTTCAGAAGCTTTTCTGAAGAGACCCCCACCTTTCACAGG
This sequence comes from Petaurus breviceps papuanus, assembly GCF_028583685.1. NCBI lineage: Eukaryota > Metazoa > Chordata > Mammalia > Diprotodontia > Petauridae > Petaurus > Petaurus breviceps. The sequence continues at coordinate 142,866 of NW_027185850.1, read as the reverse complement.
GATCTCTGTTTCTTATGAGTTCTAACTCAGGAGTCGTAGCATTGAGGAAACAAGAGGCCTCTTCATTCCTTTCCCCCACCTCACTTCAGCAGGGGGGAATGGCCTCTGGTTTCTAGGTGAGGTCTTTCATTCTGACCAAGATGGCCCCTGCCTGCGCCATTCTTATTCCCCATTGACGCCAGTGCCTATCCCTGGCCTTTACACTTCCTTGTGTCCTCTGTTCATGCCAAGGGCCTTCCACATGGCTCTGGGCACACATAGCAGGCAGTGACCTTTCACGGGGCAAGCTCCCAGTCTACAGGAGAGAGTTTTTGCTCTGACTGGGGCCATAATCGAGAGCCTTGACGTGTCTCATACCCAAACTTCCAAAGACAGAGAATTTCTGTGTCTTTGAATCTTTACCTTGTCATCCTCCTTCCATTAATCTGACGTAACAGCCCCTAGAGGATTACATATACAGATGTGTGACGTCTCCTCCAATAGGTACAGATTCCTTGGAGACATCTTTGTATACCAGGGACTGAATAGATGCTTGTTAACTAACACACTGATAGAATCCACAGTCAAATGCAAGTGTCATGCTAACATCCCAAGCGAAGTCTTTGAACTAAGTTCAACTCCTCTTTCTCATCCCCTTTTTATTTATCTTTTTTTCTTTGTATTTTATCACTCTGCAACTACAATTGATGCTGTATCAGATGGAATAAATGGGGGTGTCCCCACTCTCCCCTTAACTCCTTCCTTAGCCCCGTCTCATTGTCTCTGGATGATTTCAAGGGTCTCTCCAGACCTGAACCTACATCAGGAGTTCACAAGCCTTGGTAACTACCCTTAAAAGCAGACTGCTATACACCACAAGGAATAAAAATGCTTTTAGCAGCTAAACCGATCAACTGCAATTCCAGTCTTCTCCTGCCCCCTAGCTACCAGGGGCCTGCACCAGACATTTCTCAGCAGGATCTTTCAGGCTCTGATTTATTGCTCTATTTCCACAACTTCTCAAGGGGCATCTGCTTTCTAAATATCAGTCCAGGTGACCAAGGTCACTTCTTCTCCATGCTGTTGTACCAGTCCTGGTGCATTAGGGACCATGGCATCCCCCACCCTGATGATAAATTTTGAAATTGTTTATAAAAATTTCTACAGCAAACAGTTTAATCAACATTTTTCATTAAGTACAAAAATAACTGGGATGCCAAGTTATACTTTCTCTGAGCTTCCAAAAATACTCCTATCTGACACCTGAACATTTACATAATGATTCCCAAGACTGGCTAATCGCCAGGCTTGACAGCATAAAGCAGAGGCAGCCTGGATGGAAAGCCTTCCTCGGTCACAATAACGTGGGCTCAGGCTACACTTCTCCAGTGCCTGGCTACATGTCCTTGGGCAAGTCCCTTAACCTCTTAAAGTGACCCTAGCTATAGAAAAGGTGCTAACCTGCATTAGAAGGAACTTCTTCATTGGAGATTCCTTATCCTAATCCTAATTACAAATCCAGAGGAAAAACAAACAAAAAGGGCAAAGAAAATTTTTTACTATTCTATCTTTCTCCAGAGTAGGTAGACTAGAAAGTAACAAAGAAGTATGCCTCATTTTAAAGTCTATCTATGAGACACCTCCAGACAAGAGATCAAGAGAAGGGCCTTGAAACGTTGAGAGGGGCCTTTCTCCCCTAGAACTTCATTCACAATTCTCTCCAATTCCATGGCGTAATTCAGTTCCGCTCCCATGCCTTGCTCATACAGTCTCATACTGACACTTTCACAGAGTTAAGGCATGTAAAGGCCCAACGTCAGTGATAAATGTGTCAGCCAACATGGAGTCCAGCATGGTGTGATACATAGAGCCTTGGCTTGGAGGTCTGGCTTGGACTTCTCTCCCTGGGGCACCCACCCTCTTGATGGTGTCCATACCCCAGTCACTTAGTTTCAATCCAAAATTAATCTGGATTTGCTTTGTAGACATTTTATATAAAGTCAAAATTCCCAGTAGGCACTTAATAAGTACTTGATTGATTGGTGTAGTGGATAGAGAGCTGCCCACAGAGTCAGGAAGACCTGAGTTCAAGTACTACCATTCACACATACTGACTGTGACCTGGGCAAAGGCAGCTTTAGAAGACTACCAGTTGTCAACACTGTTAGATGTTTCTCACAGGGAGGTCCTTACACTGATAAAATCACAGTTCCATTAAAAAAAACCCTTCCCCCCCATATTCACTCATTCATGTACATGTCGTTTTCCCCATCCCACCCCCAGCAGACTGGAAGTTCCTTGAGGGCAGGGCCTGTTTTCACTTTTGTCTTTGTTTTCCAAGTATCATACACAAAGCTTGGAATGTAGTAATAACATCACATCAAATAATCCTTGCTGCAATGAGACAAATGGAACTGAAACATCAGAGTTGAAAGAAACAGGAAAGGCTGCTTGTCGGGCCCAAGCCCTCTCCTCCCCGGCCAGGCCCAGTACCTTTCCCCTCATTCCATCTGACAGGACAGTCTTTGGGCTGTTACCCCAAAATGGTGTTTGGACAGCCTGATGCTTGAGCCTAGGAGCCCGGGCCAACTGCCCCTGCCCGTCCTTGTCTCCTCCCCCTGTCCGTCCTTGTCTCCTCCCCCTGTGACTGTCTTTTTTTGTACCAAGGCACGGGAAACACTCTTTTTGTCCATACACACTAACACAAGTAGCACACAAATGTGCTTTTCTTTGGCAACTTAAAAAAAAAAAGATGAAAACTCCACATTTTCTTCCAGAGATGTCAGCGAGCAATTGTTCTTTAGTCTTAACGCCATGGTAATAATCCTGGATCAAAGACGCTTCATTCGTGCGTGTCTGAGTGCACGTGTGTGTATGTAAAGATGTAACATGGTTAAATGGTAGAAGCCTCAGAGCAGATCACATTCCTACTACTTTTACTTAATTTTCCCTCAGAATTAAAAGTAGCCACCACTTCCAGATGTTTTCTAGAAAAAATATTGCAGCAAAATGTTCCATCCATGAGCAGAATTCCCCAGATATTTTCTCTGTTCCAGGAAAGACAGCCTCTGTGACACAGTGGAGAGACCTCTGGGCATGTACTAAAGAGAACTGGGGTTCAATGTTACCTGCTATGTGACCATGGACAAGTTATAGAATCTCTCTCAGTCTCAGTCTCTTCTGCTGTGAAATGGACATAGTTACCCCAGGGGCCCACATCATCCTCCGACCCATCAGACCGGGCTACTGTGAGTCTCCTGCTATTATTCCAGATATCTTCTGGGGTTTGTACTGCACAAGAATTCAGCAAGTACTTTCAACTGTGTGGCCTTACACCGACAAGAAAAATAATAAAGTGACTGTGCAATGATTGGTATGTAGAAGTCCCAGTGTGGAAATTCTCTCCACTTATGCAGATCACCTGCTTGTCTGTAACCTATGGTCTAGAGTGTACTGGGAAATGCATGACAACTGGCTTGTGAAAAACACAAGATGCCCTTTCAAGTTTAAGAGGCTCTATTTGCATTTCTCTGCCACTTTCTTAAGTCTGGACAATCAACAAACAGCAAGTCAAGCCCGAGTCTGTAGGTGTGCCAGTTTGGGAGGCATAAAGGCCACTGTCCTACAAGAAGCCTGAAGCCAAGGAGCCCTCAGTGCCTCGAGATCTGAGCCTTCATGGATGTGGCTTAAGAGGACCTAAACCCCTGATAATGCAGGCAGAATGCAAACTTCTTTGTGCCTGGGAGACTATGGACTGAGTCTCCGTGCCTACAGACAGCGATCTCCCCTCACAGGAAGGCTGCTGGCCCATTTAAATGGGCCATTCTCCAACCCACCTCCACACCCTCCCAGCTTGGTACCACAAACATGGGGGGGCATGCATCTCGGACATCTCTGCTGGGGACACACAACCCAGGCATCACTGCAGCCAGCATGTCACATTGTCACTTCTAAGGCTGACTTCCACAATCATGAAAAGGCTTCACTTTTATGCACCACCTGCCCTAACCCTTGGAAGCACATATGGGTTCACTCAAATCAAACAGCATTGATTGTACACCTACTATGTGCCACAAAGAGCTGGGGATGTAAAGAAAGGTAAAAGATGACCCCCCC
>NW_027185850.1:81981-138371 GCF_028583685.1 Petaurus breviceps papuanus | reverse complement strand
GAGGGAGGGAGGGAGGGAAGGAAGGAAGGAAGGAAGGAAGGAAGGAAGGAAGGAAGGAAGGAAGGAAGGAAGGAAGGAAGGAAGGAAGGAAGGAAGGAAGGAAGGAAAAGATTATCTGTCCCTCTGCCAGTCTGCCTCCCTGCGGATTGTCTGTCTAGGTCTCTGATTCTCTGATTTCACCAGCAAAGGAAGCGCCCCTGATTCAGATCCACGAAGATTCCAGAGCTGGAGGCACTGAATGGCCCTGTGATTTGGCCAGGCTCCCAAGCCTGCACATGGCAGAAGACAGTCATGGACAAATGACTCTGCTGTGCCCAGAACCCACACGTGATGGGTTTGCAATGTCAGCATCTCTTTAAGCGGTGATTCCTGACATCATCAGTTACTTCATGACTCTGAGCATCCCTGCTGATGCACTCATTCTCAAGAACAAACAAGCATTGTCTACATCCTTTTTTGGTTTGATCGAAGAAAATAACTTTGTCTTAGAAGATCTGAATATGATCACAAGAAGGTAAGCTGATTAGTCCAAGCAAAAATAACCCCCTGACTGCTGTGTTTCCCCCAAACCATCCTGATTATTTATGAAATCAGCAAACTAATCATTCATTGAAAAAATACAAAATTAAGACACCTTTTGATCAAAGCACTGATTCTAGCATACAAACCTTTCCTTTCTTTTTTCACCTCCCCATTCTCCCCACCCCCAATCTGTTTTCTGATTCTGAAGGCTTTTCTGTTTTCAAGAAAATAATCAAGTCTTTCTTGCAGCTGCCACCTCTCTTTCATCAAAGGCTTTCCCTTTCCCCATGTCACAGAGGAATATAAACATCAACGTAATGTTCACATGTACTCTGAGAAAACAGCCCTTTTATGAAGCATGCAAGTGAAAGAAATATAAATGATTGGTGCTTTAAATAGAAAATCTGCCTGGTATAATGGGTACAAAAGATGTATAGAGAACTGGCAGATATCAGTGGGTGGTTTATTCACATCGCGGGTAAACCACAAATCTGGCTTTCAAGTTTACTGAGTTTATTCTACCTACTTGCTTTGTTGATATCAGATCACTCAATTTCAAAGAGTTCAACAAAAATAGAGGTTGGATTGAATGGCCTTAAATTCTCAAAGGAAAGTCATCTTGGAAGGAATGGGAGCCTGTCAACATTGAAATACTGGCAATGCAATCACACGCGAGCTTAACAAGAAAGAAAAAGAAGCATCTCTAAGGAGATGGATGTGGCTACACAGGGAGCTCACGGATGACCACAGAGTTAAAATGGATGTGCAGGAGATGGAAACTTGGGGAGGGACCTGACAGCCACTTGAAGAGTGGTACAGGCCTGAAAGAATGGGGTGAGAAAAGGAAATCCTAGGATGAGCCAAGGCTAAATGTGTGAGGGGAAAGATGATAAACAGAAGAGACAGAACCACCACACAGGAAATATGGGATGGCAAGAAATGACTAAGAAATGGAAGAAGTGCTCAACACCATGGCTTAGCTTCTATTTTTTTTTTATTTTCCTTCCAAGGATAATGATCTTCCTATGGGGGATAATAAAACAAAAATGATCATGAAGAAACCGAAACCCCTGATAATCACTAAAATGTGAAGGGATTATTAACTCACTAGCCATCGATATATCCCAGTCACCTGGTGAGTTCTTAAGGCTCAGAAAGGACTTGGGATAGGGGATCTTTGAAGAATCATGGATAAATGAACTAGAGATGAGCAAAGGGATGGACCTTTTTTTAAAAGGGAAAGGAATGGAGGCAGCTGTTGGGGATCATGGAAAGAGCACCGGGCTTGCATCTCAAAATTTAGTGAATGTGTGACTCTGGGCAAGTCAATGAACCTTTCTAAAGCTCAGATTCTTCATATGTAAAATTGAGTAAGTGATTTCTGGGCTACCTCTCCAGAAGGTGATTGTAAGGATAAAGAACAGAATGCCTGTAAGGTATTTTGACCAATGTATTGTGTTACAGAAATGCCAACTATTAATCTTCTTCAAACTATCAGCTGGCGAGCCTGATGCCAGTTTCTGGAGAACATTCTAGAATGGATGACTAGAGCAGAGTTGTGAGAACTCGAGTCCTGATCAGGTCACAGCAGGAAGGGAGATGCTGGTCCTCATGAGCCTGCTGGGTCATGCTGGACGGTGCACAGAGCCCATTTCTGGCATACAGTAAGCACTTCATAAGTGTTTACAGAATGCTTGAGTTTAGAGGTGGGAAAGATCATAGAAATCATCTACTCTAAGCCCTTCATTTTACAAGTGAGGAAACAGACCCTCCCGTCACCAAACCTCAATCAACAGGACCTTCCTTTGCCTGAGGACAAGCAGATTTAGTTTAGCAGCAGAGTCAGGATTGAAAGTAGAGTTCTTGCCATCCCACCATGCTATTTCCTATTGTGGAAGGCACTCATGAAGCAATCTCTCATGGCAGTCTTCTGAATAAGATATAAATTCAGTATATATATTCAGTGTATATGTATATAGAAAGAGTATAATACACGTATATTTATATATTCAATATGTATATTATATATATATATTCAGTGATACAAATTCAGTTACAGTACAATTACATGGTTCATAAGTGGTTGCAAGTCCAGACAAACAGAAAACTGATCACTGGTTTAAGGCCCAGACAGTAGAGTAGTTCATCCTTTGTAGTCGGTGCACAGTGGGGGGTCCTCCCAGTCCTTGCTGTGCGGCAGACCCATCACCAGGAGATCCCTTCAAGGGAACTCAATGGATCAGCAAGCTTTTATGAGATGTCCGCCACAGACCAGTCACTGCTGTGGGCTGGGGACACCAATACAAAGGATGACAGAACCCTACTTGTAACGAGCTGACATTCTGCTGGAGGATGCAACAAGTGGGAATAAAGAGCACACACCAGAAAGTTATCAAATTCCAATACCTACAAAGTAGTTCAACTCAAGGCAGCTGGAATGGGGGTGGGGAAGACCAGGAAAGGCTTCATGCCAAATCTGGTGCCTGAGCAGCTCCTTAAAGAAAGAGAGGCAGGTGGCTAGGTGGTACAGTGAATGGAGTACTTGCCCTGGAGTCAGGAGGACCCGAGCTCAAATCTGGACTCAGACACTTAACACAAAAACTAGCCATGTGATCTTGGGCAAGTCACTTAACCCCAATTGCCCTACCTTCCCCCCTCCAAAAAAAAAAGCAAAAAAATAAAAAAGAAAGAAAGAGATTAACTCTGCGAGGTGGATGGAAGGAGAAAGTATGTTCCAGGCATGGGAGACAGCCGGTGCAAAGACACATGGATAGGGTTGGGGGGCATTGGTAAGGACCAAAGGAAAGGTCAGTTTGGCTTTAAGAAGTAGAAAGGTGTTTACAGCACATAGAGAGCTGTACTTGGAAGAAGAAAGACCTGAGTTCAAATCTGCCTTTAACCCTTCAGGGTAGTGTGACCCTGGAAAAGACACATTATCTTTTTGCCTCAGTTTCCTCATCTGTAAAAAAAGGGTCAATAATAGCACCATAGACTAATATATGTAAAGTGCTTTGTAAGCCTTAAAGCACCACAAAATTGCGGACTATCATTATCATCACCAGGAAACAAGCCTTGGTGTGGCATCCAAAGGAGTGAGTGGGAAGAGCCATTTTCCTGACAGAGCCATGGCCACAAGCCTAGGATAAGCTGGATGCACCCTGAAGCCGGGAGCCACAAATGGCCAGGGAGGCAGCAGAAGGAGCCGGCTCCTGGCAGAGCTCTCTTGTCACTCAGTCGTCTCCATCATGTCTGACTCTCCGTGACCCCATTCAGGGCTTTCTGGGCAGAGAGACTGGAGGGTGCTCCATTTCCTTCTCCAACTCACTTCACAGATAAGGAACTGAGGCAAACAGGGGGAAATGACTTTCCCAGGGTCACACAGCTAGTAAGTGTCTGAGGCCAGATTTGAACTCAGGTTTTCCTGACTCCAGACTCAGCACTTTTCTCACTATGCCCCCTCGCTGCCGTCTAGAAATCCTGCAGGATCCTCAGGCAAGGTACACGCCACAGGTCTGAACATAGCCACATGTGCTGTGGCAGACCCCGGGACATCAAAAATCCTGGCAGACTTTGGTCTTCCACATCACAACACAACCAGCCTGCTTTGTGTCCCCTGCGAGAAAATCATCATCCCTCTGCAGAAGGTGCATATATGAGCAGCAGAGAGGGGCTGTCTGGGCCATGTCTCTCCATCAGGGAGAGAGGTACCCTGCAGATGCTGGCACCAAATCAACCCTAAGCTAGGACCTTGGGGGCGGGGTTCAGGGCTGTGTCTTGCTTCAGGATGGGGCACAGCAGAAGAGAAGGGACTGTAGCTACAGAGACAGAAGGGACTTTATGACCATCTCAAACATCTTCATTTAACAGGAGAGGAAACCAAAACCCAGGGAAAGTTATGGGACTTACCCAAGGTGTTACTGGGGAGGAAGGGACAGAGTAAGATATTGAAACTCAGAGCCTGTGACTCGTGTCTGAGACTCTTCCACTGCCCCATGCTTGCTTCTCACAGTGTCTCCAGACAATGCCAGAGGCATCTCCACAGCGCTGCAAGACTGGCAAAGAACTTCATGTACATGATCTCAATCAACCTCCACAGTTATCTGGAGTGTGTGTGGTCCATTTGTCTGTATTATTTTGTTTGGTTGGGAGGAGAGTCCTGTGATTTCTCTGGTGTGGGGGAACTCCTGGTGTGAAAACTCCTTCCACAGATACAGATAGTCAGCTCATCTTTAAGGTCTTAAGGTGTTTCTTGTATCTCTGAGAAATGACTCGTCCACATGTGCCTTGACTTCATGGCCAGTAATCCATCCATTACAGCACATGGCTTCTCTTCCGTTATGTGTTTGAGATAACTGAAGGTGCTCCCTATCCCACTGACCAGCCATTAGATGTTAGACTCGTTCCTCGTAATTCTGTTGTGCTTGAAAAAGGCCTTAATTGAATACAACCCTTTCTACGACACTGTCTAGTTTCATTTTTCTAGGGATCATTTTCAAAAGTTGGTGCTAGAGTGGTGTACAGCTAGTTAAACCTGTGTTTGAAAAATCAGCTTCGCAGGTACAAGATGAGGGAGGAATAGCTAGGCACTGGGGTTTTTGTTTGTTTGTTTGTTTTCTGAAAAAGATCCAAGGATTTTAGTGGGACACATGCAAGTCAATATCATGTTATAGCAGCCAAAAAAGCTCACATCACCTTAAGTTCCAGTGACAGGCAGAGGTTTCAGGAATATAGAGATTATGTGTACTCTCTGGAAAGCCTACAGACTGGACATTGGCCTATGTATGCTACCCATAGGCTGGTCTCTGCCCTGGTAAGACCATATCTAATGGATGATTTTTACAGATCTACCATGTTAGGAAGAGGACATTGGGGGGTGGCCAGGTGGCTCAGAGAGTAAGAGCACCGGCTCCAGTGTCGGGATGACCTGGGGATCAAATCCGGGCTCTGATACTTAGCACCACACCCAGAAATAACTGGCCATGTAACCTTGAGCAAGTTACTTAACCTCAATTGCTTTAAAAAAAATTAAAAAAGGAAGAGGACATTGGTAAGTGAAAAGGGCATCAATAGAATGGCCTCAAGTTGGTAAAAAAAAAAAAAAAGGCCTTGGTCCAAGTCATAAGAGGACCAGCTGAGGGTACATGATTCCAGCCTTGAGAAGGGAAGGCTGGGGGCAGGGCTATGAGAGCTGTTGTCACATCTAGGCAGGTTCATCCAGGGGTCCTGCACTCTATCCATGTACCATCTGCTACCTCACCAGGAAAATCTTTGTCCTAATTGGAGGCCACACAAAATGGAAAAGGCTCCTTTGGAAGGTGGCTGTAGGCACCAGCTCCCAGAAGGTGTTCAATCAAACATCAATTAAACAAATGCTTATCTTGCACTCACCTTTACGAGCTATTCTCTTCCCCCTCCCCAACTAGTGTGTAAGCTGCTTGAGAGTAAAGATTGTTTCATTTTTGTTCAGTGTCCTGGTGTCTGGCATGGAGCAGGGCCTTTAAAAAAGCTCATTTGAGAGAACTGAATTCTCAACTTCAAGTCCAATTCACTATCCATTATGCAACTTTTATGCAATTTAGTAGTGTTGGATCAAAGCTGAAAATCCTAATCAGTATGGGGAGCAGGGGCAATTTTTCAGTGACTCACATCAAGTAATTGGTAAGATTTCTATTTATACCATAGCTGAGTGATTATTATTTGTATCCCACGTGTAGGCTGACCCCTCTTGAAGGAAAAGGTAACCTTTTACCTTCTTGAAGTGCCTCTGTGCATTCCAAGTTCTAAAGTACAATGAGGTGTTCTGAAGGGAAACAGAAGCAAGGCTTCACTAGGGGGGAAGGATGGAAGGTGGAAGCAGGAAGATGTCCATCACCAAGAAGGCAGAAGGTGTTACACAAAGTGCCAGCGAAGGAGAAGGGACAGTGAAACACTGGCAACGAGGAGGCAGACACTGTTAGGGTGAAGCCTGTGCTTGCTGTTTAAGCAATGACAGAGAGGAGACAGAGGTTGTTTCTGTTCTATAAGAGACCATCCATGAAGGGTCACAGTGATGAACTTTGGGGATATTTCAGCCCCTGAAAGCTGCTGCATCTATCTGTTGACTTAATAGCATCAAGAGAGAGTTTACTGTCTTCCGAGGTCACATCACCCAGGCATATCAGAGAGCCTTCCAAGACTTACCAGAACAGAGGAGGGCTAGGCACGAATGTGGCTGCCGAATGGAACACAGAAAGTATGACAAAATATTATGCAGTCTTGGGGGAAAACACCTGAAGACCACAGGGGCACAGATTGTGTTTTCCTCACTGCTGACTGACCTTTGAAGGCAAGGGATTCAAAAGCAGAAAAAACATCATTAGGGAAATTCTCATCTGGCTGAGAAGGTAGTATCTGAGAATGGGATCTGATGACAGGTTCCTGGCCAGTGATGGAGTGCACCTAACAAAGGCTGGTAGGAATGTACTTGCTTGGTGTCCTAGGAACAAATGGGGAGTTCTAATAAAAATGGCGGGGGAGGGAGAAGACTGTGTGCATTCAATAAGCTGGATATTATAGGGAGTAACAATAAGGAAAGAACAATAGTGGAGATGCCCACAAGTCCAAGAGAGACAGAAACCCACAAGAGTCGCCACTAGTCAGACCCCCGACTTCAAAAAGCTATATACAATTCTAAAATGGGAAGGCGAGAACAAGTCCAACTCAGGCTCTGATTCAATGAAGAGACAGGGGAGTAAGCACGTGTACAGTACCTTCTATGCGTCAGGCACTGTGCTAAGCACCATTTTTCTTTTTTCACAAATATCACCTCATTTGATCATCACAACAGCTCTGGGAGAGAGAAGCTTGGGACAGTGGCCCCTGCACCCCAGGAGCAGAGCCCAATATTAAAAGCCACAAAATAGGGCAAAAAGCAAAAGAGAACCTCAACCATAGTGAGCTTCTATGGGACAGGGAAGACCAAAACATAAACTCAGGAGAGGACAGCATCCCCACTCTAGTCACATCCAAAACCTCAGAGGAGAGTACGAACTGGTCTCAAGCCCAAAAAGCCTCCTTGGAAGAGCTCAAGGAGGGTTTTAAAAGTTAAAGAAGAGAGGTGGAAGAAGAATTGGGGAAATAAATGAGCAGTATGCAAGTGACAGTCAACAGCTTGGAAAAGGAAGTACCAAATTCCACAAAGAAAACAACTCTTTAAAAAGTAGAACGGGCCAAATGGAAAAGGTACAAAAGATAGACAAGCTAACTGAATAAAATAATTCCTTAGAATTTAGAATTGGACAAGTAGAAGCTAATGAGTCTATGGGACATCAAGAATCAATCAAATAAAGCCAAAAGAATGAAAAAATAGAAGAAAATGTAAAATACCTTATTGGAAACACAAATGAGCTGGGAAAAAAAAAGATCCAGAAGAAATAATTTAAGAATTATTGGACTACCTGATGGCCATCATCAAAAAAAAGAGCCTGGATATCATCTTTCAAGAAATTATCTAGGAAAACTGCCCTGATATGCTAAAACCAGAGGGGAAAATAGCCATTGACAGAATCCACCAATCACCTCCTGAAAGAGATCCCAAAATGAAAACTCCAAGGAATATTGTAGCCCAAATCCAGAATTATCAGGTTAAGGTAAAAATATTATAAGCAATCAAAAAGAAAACAATTTAAATATTGTGAGGCCACAGTCAGGATTGTACAGGACTTAGTAGGAAACTGATTAATTGAAGAGCATTTTCAGAGGAGGGATTCAAAGATGCTGAAGGGTCTTGGGTCCACATCATAACAAGATCAGTTGATGGAATTCATCATATTTAATGTGGAGAAGAGAAGCCTTAGGTTTCCGGTGGGAGGGGGTGAGGTGAGGCGGGAGAGTTGTCTTCAAATATTTCAGGGCTATTATGGACAGGAAGAATTAGACGTCTCCTGCCCAAGAAAATAGATGGAAGTTATAAGAAGGCAGATTTAAGCTTGACGTCAAGAAAACCTTCCTAGGAATGAGAGCTGTCTTCAAGTGGAATGAGCTCCATGGAGCATGTAAAGTCTACCGTACTTGGAGGTCTTCAAGAAGAGAAAGTACAGTCACTTGCCAGGTATGGTAGAGTATGGATTCCATTCTTACATGGCTTGGATCACTGAGGGATCTTCCATCTTTCCATTTCCATGTTTCGCCCCAACAGGGCAGAACTGGCTTCTGGGTGGAAAGTCACCACTCCATCCTAGTATTTGCAATAGAGGATACAAAGAAACCCAGACACAGTTTAACAAACACCCTAGATTTGGGGAAAATAGATCTCCAAGTTTTCAGAAGAAGCATAATCAAGTTCCCCTGGTCCAAACTTCTATAGGAGAAGTCAATCAAGGAGACATGGGCAGTGCTCCAGAATGAAATGTTAAGGATACAATGAGAAAAAATCCCAATGAGGAGGCAAAAAGGGAGGGGTCTAAACAGAACACTGAGGATGCTCAGGAAAGTCACCAATCAGCTTAGATTTCAAAAGAATTGTAATCCATCAACAGTCAATCTGGACAAGCTTATATTGAGTGATTACTGTGCTAAATGCTGAGGGTACAAAGAAGGCAACACACAGTCCTGGCTTTCCAACAACTCACAGTCTAACAAGGAAGACAACATTCAAAGCAAGATGTGCACATAAGAGATATACCACGCAAGTGGGAGGTCGCCTCAGAGGGAGGGTACTACTGAGTTGAAGGGGTTGGATGGGCGAGGATGGAAGGGGTCTTGATGGAATCCAAGGAAGGCACAAAGCAGAGGTGAAGTAAAGAAGATGGAAGAAGGAGCAGGTAAAAAATGATGGATATGAAAGTATAGCACAGTTATAAAAAAAATGCCAGGAATGCTAGTATCAGAATGAGCTGAGGTTGCAAAAGGAAGCTAAAGACAACTTGGGGTTGGGTTTTGTCATAGTTAAAATGGAAGAAAAGAGAGGATCAGAGCAAGACCTCTGCTTGGGGTGGATGGGACATTAATAACTGACAAAAGGGAGGGAAAGGCAGTTAAATTGCTTCCCTTCTGTTTTCTCTGCAAAGAATGACCTTTGCAATAAAAATGGAAGAACCAAAAGAGCTGATGTCCAAGGTAAGTGCAGGTAAACAGAAGAGCCCTGAGCTGTCCTTGATGGGTTCAGATCACTTAATCCGGTGGATGAATTGTTAGGTGCTGAAAGTCCTGGCAAATGTGACTGCTCAGTCACTATGCGTGGTGCTTGAAGGATCATGGGACACAGGAGAGATCCCATAAAACAGCAAGTTTGTCCTGGATTTCAAGAAAAATTAGCCTGAAAACTCTAAACCAGTGAACATGACTTCAGGTCACTGAAAAATCTAAAACAGAATTTTTTAGATGCAGCAAATATTTAGAAAAAGGAGTCATATTGGCACCACACTCCCAAAAGATTAATCAACATGCCAGTGAGCCAACAAGTATTTAACACATAGTATGTGCACTGTCACTTATGAGAACTTGGGACACAAGGAGCTTCCAGTCTGAGAAGGGAGACAACATGCAAACATCTATGTACAAATAACACATAGCTGGGGTAAGCTGGGGGCAGACTCCGACAGAAGGCAGGAAGATTAAAGGAAGGCTGGGAAGCCTTTGCACAGAAGGTAGGACTTCAGCTGAGCCGTGAAAGAAGCCCAGGAAGCTAGGAGGCAGTGAGAAGGGTGCACCTTCCAGGCAAAGTGGGAAGCCAGTGAAAACACTCGGGTTTGGGAGATGGAGTGTGGTGTGAAGGAACGACAGGGAACCAGAGCCACTGAACCGTAAAGTGTATGGAGGGGAGTATGGAAGCAAAAGCCTGAAAAGGGAGGAAGAGGCCAGGTTATGAAGGGCTCTAAAAGCCAAACAAAGGATTTTCTCTGTGATCCTGGAGGTAATAGGGAGCCACTGCAGTTTCTTGAGTATGGTCAGAGCTGCACTTTAGGAAGATCATTTAATAGCTGAGTGTGAAGTGAGGGGAGAGCGGAAGCAGAAAGCACACACAGGATATCAGTACAAGGGCCCAGGTGGGAGGTGACAAGGGAAGCATCAGAGGAGGGAAGGGGGCACATAGAACTTATAGGTCATAACACCCAGCCCTAACTAGGGCCTGGATGGGGAGGTGAGAGAGCAAGGAGTCGATGGCACCTGGAAGGGAAGCTGAATGACCAGAAGGCAGTCTCCATGGCAATAGGAAAGCTGGAAGTAAGGGAGGGCTGGGGAAATATCTGACAGCTTCCATTTCAGATATGATGAAGCTTATGGTGCTTAAGATGCATCTAGTTCAAAATGTCTAATAGGCAGCTGGAAATGTGAGGAGGGGTCAGGAGAGAGATCAGGGCTGGGCAAGTAGATCTGAGAATCATCAGCACAGAGAATGGAAACCATGGGAGCTCAGGAGACCACAAGGGAAAGAGAAATGGTGGAGAGAGCCCAGGACAACCCGTGTGACAGCCATGGTAAGCTGGAGATCCGGCAAGGAGATTGAAGGAGCGGTCAGTGAGGTGGAGAGCCAGGAGAGGGCAACGGGATGAAAACCTGAAGCAAATATCAAGGGAAAAAAGGGTGCTTAGCAGATATCCTCGTGCTGATATCCTGTGTGTGCTTTCTGATTCCGCTCTCCCCTCACTTCACACTCAGCTATTAAATGATCTTCCTAAAGTGCAGCTCTGACCATACTCAAGAAACTGCAGTGGCTCCCTATTACCTCCAGGATCACAGAGAAAATCCTTTGTTTGGCTTTTAGAGCTGCAGGAGTGTCTAGAGGGTGAATATTAAGAAAGGGCCATTGGATTTGGCAATTAAGAGATGATTAGGAACTTTGGAGGGAGCAGGTTTGGTCAGACACTGACAGAAGCAAGACATAGGAGAGGAGTGAGAAGACAGGAAGCAGCGATTGTAGAGGTTTGGCCACAGAAAGGAGGTGTAAGAGAGGATAGCTAAAGGGGATGCACAGGTCAAGGGAGGGTATTGGGGGGACTGGAGATTAGTGGCAGAATAGGAATAACAAAGGGCACAAGCGCTCAAAGGGACCGGGAAGGGAAGAGGGGTCACTAGCATACATAGTGGCATGTGCCTTGGGGAATGTAAATTTAGCTTACCTAGCAACGCTTTTATGGATCTTAATTCTTGGGGTACAGATGGGAAAATGTGAACTAGATTAGTTGGATTCAGGATTGAATAGCTAGACTCGAAAGGAGTCATTAATGACTCAACATGAACACGGCAGGTGCCATCAGCGGACCATCCATCCCAGGGACCAGGACTTAGCTTTGTGATGCTTTCACATTGTTTTCCAAAAAATTGGATAATGATGGGAGATGGCATCGTCGTCCAATCTGCAGGTGAAAGAAAGCTGAGAGGCCCAGCAAAAAGCACAGGACCTCAAAAGATTCTGATATGCCAAAGCCCCAGAGGAAACCTAATGAGACAAAATTCAATGTAGATAGATGTGAAGTCTTAGAAATAGGTTCAAAAATCAGCTTTACACGTAGAGCATGAAGGAGGCATGGTTAATTAGCAGCTTTTCTTTAAGAAGTTGGAGAGGGTATCACTGAGCTACAAACTCATTACAAGTCAGCAGTGTGATACAGAAGTCACAAGGGTGATGCAATCACGGACCCTACAAAGAGAAACCTAGTTTCTCAAAGTCTAATGGGCTGCCTTCAAGATGAAACTGGGCAGCGACTGGTAGGGCAGATGACAGAAGCTGTTGGAGAGGAGTTGGACAGATGGCCAGGGAGGCAGCTTCCAACTCTCAAATTGAGTTTTTTCTGTGATGTAGGGATATTCAACATGAAGATGATCCCAGAGAACGTAAGAATTTTTGTCATATATCCAGAGAGAATGGGGAGAAGAGGAAAATTTAGAATTAATATCAGAGGAAACTTCCTTAATTTGGGGCAAGGGCAAGAAGGGAGTAGCACTGTGATTTCATTTTGTGGACCTCTGATTCCTCTACTAATGCAAAGCAGAACATTTCCAGTCATGTAGAGAAGAGCACTGACCCTGAGAGTCAATGGCTTGCCCCAGGTCATGCAGCCAACGTATGGGAAAAGTGTGGTGGGAACTCAGGTCTTCCTAGAGGCCAGGTCTCTACCTGCTACCTTATGGGGTTTCCAACTATAGCTCAGCAGCAGTGTGCTGGGCCATCCAGAGGAATGGTTGAAGCCTTCCAACAGGGGCTTGATGACTTGTCAGGCAGGGAATGATGGGTTTTCATTCTAGGAGACCCTTTCCAACTTTCCAGTTCTGTTATTTGATTTGGGGAGTCAGAAAAAAGGATTCCTAGAGCTGGATTCTGGATGGGGTATGTAGAGAAGGGTCACTAAGCCAAAGTCAGAGACTGAGATCAAAATACAAAAATAAGGCATGGCTTGATCACTGTCAACTGAATTTGCACACCCATGGGGTAATGTGGCCTGTGGGCTATGCTCCCCCACAGGTGCACCTTCCCTTCTCTCATGCTACTAATGATTCCCACCTGTGCTGGCACCGAGGCATAGAGAGGTGGAGGCTGAAGCCTCTGCAGTCTTTCCAATGATTGGGAAAGAGAGCAGGACACAGTGGAAGAAGGACTCCATGGGGAAGGACGTGAGCTCTTATATACCTTAAATGCCTCTTATGCTACCTTGAGCACCTTCATGTCTCTGAACCGGTTTCTTTCTATAAAATGGGTTTGCATAAACCTGGCCTGTTTCATGGCTGTTGCGGGGGGCGGGGGGGAGTGTTGGCGGGCAGGAGAAATCAAATGAGAAAATGTACATGGAAACTCTTTGTGAAATGTTATATTTATACAAGTAGAAATAATTTCTCATGTGTCCTGCAAAGCCTTTACAACTCCAATATTTATCACTATTTCTTCAATACTTTAGGTATTTAGGTGTTTACATCAGTGCAAGAATTCCCTTCCCTGATGAAGACTGAAAATCTTTATGACTTAGAAGATGATATTTGAGAAAAACTCTAAAAAAAAAAAGATAAAATTAAATTAATCATCCTTTGGTTGACCACGTTGTAAACCTCACAGAACTTCTGTAGGTGGGTCCTTGAAAGATGCAGCAGTTTTTCCAGCCTATCATGGGTAAGGGCTTGACAGCACTGTACCACCATTGGCAGAGCCTCAGAGAGCCCAGCCGAATGGAGCGAGTCCTTGAAAACAAAGGACAGCATTTTATGAAGTGGAGAGGAGCCATTGGGAAAACAAACAATTGTTTGTTTTTAACTATCAATAAAGTATTTTGAGAGTAGAAATTCATTTCAAGACTTGATAACATTTTTTTTTAAGCAATTGGGGTTAAGTAACTTGCTGAAGGTTACACGGCCAGTTATTTCCAGTTGTGGTGCTGAGTATCTGAGCTGGGATTTGATCCAAATCATCCCATCACTGGAGCCCGTGCTCTTACTTGCTGAGCCACCTGGCTGCCCCAAGATTTGATAACATTTTAAGATATACTGCACTCCTTAAATAAACAAAAGCTGACAAAAAGCAGTTGTGCCTACAAACCAAATTCTCAGTCATAGATGGGTCTTAGGTACCTTCTAATAAGCCTCACTGTGATTATTGCAAACCCAGGTGAGGTTGAATTTGTATCACTAATAGATTGAGCAGGAATTCTAATGAGGAAAATTGAGAGTTTCTTGGACCCACAAAAGTCAAGTTTTCCTGACATTGTCTCAGTACTTCAATCTCTAACTTAAAATGAATTCCAAGGATATTAGGAACATGATAAATAGATAGATAGACAGACACAGATAGATAGATAGATGGATTAATAGATAGATGGATAGATAAGTAGATAGATGATAGATATGTACATATATAATATAATAATAAAATATTTAATGTAATATGTAATATATACACATATCTGTGTATGCATATATGTGTGTATTCAAATTTAAATAAAAACAGGTGCAAATTGAATTTCTGTATTGCTTGTCATCTGGAATTCCATAAAATTATGGTTTCCTTCATTAGTGAGATTATAATTAATTAAATAGTATTTATTAAACACCTCCTGTGCTTCATATTATGATGATATGAAAACAATCCACAATTGGCCCTCCCAAATACTTGACTGACTGAAATTTTAATAAAGGAAGACTCACATGTACATGTACAGATACGTGATATATGCATAGGAATCCATTTGGGCTTGGGGCACTAGTGACTGGCTGGGGATGGGGATCAAGACAAGCCCCATGTAGGAGTGGAACCTGAGGCAATCCTTGGTGAGAGTTAGCAATTCTAAGATGCTGAGGAGGGAGGATATTGAGGGTATGAGGAAAGGCACAGAGATGGGTGGTTGAACATCACATACGAGAAGTCGGGTCAACAAGCATTAAGTGCTTACTACATGCCAGGTGCCGGGCTAAGCTCTGGAGAGATGAAGAAAGGCAAAGAGAGAGTCCCTGCCCTCCAAGAGATCAAATTCTAATGGAGAAGGCAATTATAAATAAGTAAGTAGATAACAGAATAAGCACAGAGTGATGGAAGGTAACCTCAGAGAAGAAGACATTGACAGCTTAGGGGACCAGGATTTCTGGTGCATGGGCTATCTGAGCTGAGTCTATACAGTGGCCAATTGTGCTACAACCTAGAATATCTAGAGAACGGGAGAAGTAGTAAGCCTAGAAAGGTAGACTGGAGCCAGACCCTGAAGGGCTTTGAGTACCAAAGACAAGGGGCATTCGGTCCTGGAGGCCATGAGATCCCTGGGGGATGAGGGAGAAGACATAATTAGACCTGCTTTAGAAATATCACCTGGGAAAAAGTGAAGGATGGGTTGGAAAGGGGAAAGACTTGAAACAGAAAAACCAGTTAGAAGCAACAGACTTCCTAAGAGGGGATGACAGTCTAAAGTTGCAAGATCAACCATAAGAGTGAGAGGAGATGACAAGGGATGGGTATATAGAATGATGGCTCCTAGGCTATGGAAGGGAGGAGGATGGGAGGGACGGGGAAGAGCCAAGGTTGACAGTGAGCTTAGAAACCTGGGCAACAGTAAAAAGGGAAGTTTGAAGAATCTGAAGACCTGATGGTAAGGATCTTCTGTTGGTCATCTAGATTTTGAAAAGTCTGCACGACTTTCAGTGGAAACTATAGGCATGTGGTGCTGCAGGCTAAGGAGAGAGGCAAAGACCAGATGTAGAAATCTGGCAGTCATCTAGAAAGAGACAGAAATCAAACCTATGGGGAAAATGCGATTAGATTCGATTAGGGATTCGATCATTACATGTTGTGTGTTGTGCTTACATCTGTAATGGTCAGTGAGTGATTTGGTCAATCCAACCCAAACTGAAACCTTCACCAGGTCACTTTGATCAGATTTTACTAATTATGTAAATGGGCAGCACAGCGACTTCATTTCGATGAGGCATGTGAACAAAATTCTAAAACCCACTAGAATATACTTGTGTATCAGGCATCGCTCTCTTGAAGAATTTGGCTTTGATGAGGTAAAAAGATCCATAGATGGAAAATGTTGGTCAAAACATCTATAACAATCTGCTTTCTCCATCAGGGACAGCAGAGTCAGCATTTGGGTTCTGTCCCCAGTGTTCTTTAAGAGGGAGTAGAAATAGTAATAAAGCAAACAAAGATGGGAAAAACATATACACCAGATAAAGCAAATACATGCCAAGTTCATGCTGGGGAGGGAGGGGAAATTTTTGATATTTAAGAGAAGAGGAGGATACCAAACCCTTAGAATGACTGACTAACAACTACCTACGGAAAAAAATGACCACATCCCTTGTTATTGACACACACACACCTAAGCTTTTATCTCACCTAAATCTTTACAAGAACCCCCCTCCATATGATGATGAGGGCACAAGGAGGGAACAGGCAGGATTTCCAAAACGCCCACACACGTGTTTACAGTCACAGTGTTCACTCTAAGGTATGTAAAGGATTTTTTTTTTAAATCTGGCAGCAGTTAGTATTTGCTGACTATAAAAAAAAGGTTTTAGAGAAGCCTGGGGAAAAGCATTGCCTTCTCTCTCCTCTAACAGGGTCGCTTGCATTCATTATTAAGAAGAACTGCATTTCTATAGCATTGTAAGGTGAGTGCATCTCCTCTATAAATATCACCTCATTTTGTCCTCAAGACAATCCTGCAGCACAGATGCCATCATTATCCCCATTCACCAATGATGGAGCTGAGGCAGACAGAGATGAAGTGTCGTACCCAGGGGCACACAGCTAGTGCACATCTGAGGCTGGACTGGAACTCAGGCCTTCCTGACTCTGGATGGACTAAATGAACTCTCAAGTCCTGTCCAGCTCTATAAATCATGGTCCTTTGGTCCTATGTAAGACAGAGATATTTTAGTTTAACCACCCTTTGGTGACTGGTATCAAATGAACCCTAAGACAGGCAAAGGAATAATCACCGACAGAAAGGGAGTGCTGCGCCGTGGAGGAGACACCATGTGATACCCAAATGGAAATGGGCTCCTAGCGAGTGCAGGGAGGTCCTCTCGGTTTACCCATCTGTGAGAACACTGGGCCTCTTCCAAACTCAAGAGTTTGGCCTAAATGTCCCAAAAATGACTTAAATAGTCTGAAGAGGGGAAAAAAGTAGCAGATGATGTCCTGTTGTCTAAACCATATTTTGCAGCTGGATGAGCATGCGCCAAAGTGTTCCACTAGTCTACAAAGCTTGAAAAGATGATACAGATTAGATAAAACTGGGATCAGAAACAAATGGGACAAAGACAACAGACTGCCCTGTTCTTGGAAAACTGTTCTGCAATTTACTAGAAATCAGCTCCTTGAGGAAGTACAAAAGGCCCATCTTCTTCTTCCCGATTGTCCCAGTGATGCCATGTGGCTACAGCACCTGCCTGATCACTGGTCCTTCTCCAGATCGGGGCCCCACTCTCGCCCCCCACAGCCCATTCTCTACAGCCTTCCAGCAATGGGGCCCTGCATATGGACCAAGTGATAGTGCAAGCCGTCACATCTGCCCACTCTCTCTACTCCAGAACACATCTCCATTCTAGATCTCTGGTCAGCCCCTTACAAATGTTGGGGATCCACTCCCTCCAAGACAATCCTAATCTCTCCTTTCTGGTATGATAAGCCTCCTTAGTGGGGAAAACAGAGGCAAAGCATGGGGAAGCTCTGCCTTCTCCACACCCATGTGCCTCAAAGCAGCAGCACTCGCCCTTTGGTGATAGATCTGTCCCCCAATATAGAGAAAGTTATCTTTGTGTAAACAGTCTCAAGACGGTTTGTTTGCTTTCTGAGCTGTGGCGCTCTGGACGCACTTTAGTCTCCCCTTCTTGCCATTGTCAGTCTGCCTTGTGAAATCTATGCTGATATGTTCCCTAGACACCCACAGCACTCCTTTTAGACCACTCCCCGCCAGAATTGGCTTTGTGTCTTTACATTTCCATTAAAAAGAGCTTCCCATCCCTCCTGGGTTGGATTTCCTTATAGAATTTTAGGCTGTGGAATGCCACCTAGAGCTTTTCTGAACCCCAGAATGTCTCTTGTACTAAAATCTAGAGTGCATGCTGGCCCACCCTTGGCTTTATGTTTTCTTTGTCACAAACTTCCAAAGAGAGGAATCACTCTCCACCCTCAGTGCTAATGTCTCCCATCCCAGAAACCAGGCCCTCCTTGTCAGGGAAAATGAAGTGCAGAAAAGAAATTTCTCTCATTTGTTCCTCCACCCTTTGAAGAATGAAATTATCATAAAAACAAGTCAGGAATTTTTCAGCTTCTCTTCTCAAGAGAAACGTGTTCTCCAGCCGAAGCCTGGGTAATTTCTGTCCATTATCACTACCACATTATGCATCCAGGCCAAGTTTGGGATATCTTGCCTGCATCACTTATCTATTCCCTCTTCCTGGCCAGGTGGTAACTAGTGTTCTTGGATGCCAACATCATTTCTATCTCTGTGTATATGTTCTTCGCTCAAAATCTCTTTACCATGATTCCTTGGAGAGACAGAGAGAAACAAAGAGAGACATGCAGAAACAGGGATAAGAGGAGATAGGGGAGACAGAGAGATAGAGAACCAGAGATGGGACGGGGGAGAGAGACAAAGAGAGAGACAGAAAGAAAGAGAGGGAGAGAGAGACAGACACAGAGAGAAAGGCAGAGAGAATGTGCATTATTTAGGGTCATGCATTTGTGGCTGGTTCCTTTCTTGGATTTTGTCTCCTATGGATTTCTGAAAGTTTCCTCCCATTATTCCTGCATTTGCTACTGTCTGTGGCTTCCTTGTTTAGTGGCTATATGCAGGCAATATTGTCCTCTCCATCCATCTCCAACCCTGCTCCCTTCATTTTCAGTAGAAAGTGTTTTTTGCTGTTTAGTTTTTAGGAAACAGACAAATGAGCTGGAGAGCACACAGAGGAGGGTTTGATAAAGGGTATCAAGACCATGTCATACAGCAGTGATCAAAGCAATAGGGGAGAGAATGAGAGCCGCGATCAGTCTCTGATGGACTTTGAGGAAGACAAGGGTTCTGTTTTGTGTGATGGATACAAGCAGCAAAGAACCTTGAATTTGATTTCAGAGGGGAATTACTTGCTAGGAGTAGAGGCGGCTGCATGGGAAGGTCATGGATTGTCCCTCACCAAAGGTCATTGAGAAAAAGGGTCTGATGGGTTGTCAGACATGTCGTAGAGGAGGGCTTTACAAAGCTATGGGTTGGCCCAGTTGGGATGGGGTCCCTCCAATGCTGAGGCTCCATAATGTTCTAGAACATTCCTTCTGCCTTGCTCCACAGTGTACAAGAACGTGGACCGAGCAATGCGGGGTATGGTAAGGTGGAAGGAGGCTTGGCAACCATCACAGCTATCTAAGAGGTCCTCAGAACACAGTGAGCCCCCTGAACTTGCCAGTACCCAGAGGCCGGGTCACCAGGTCACAAGGGTTTTCTATTAGGGGCCCTAATATTGGGACACCAGCAACTAGATAACATCTAAGTCTCCCCATGAGGAATCTCAGGAAGACCAGCTGGTTGGATGGTGTGGAACATGCACCGCATGTGTGGAGGGGCTTCAGGTGACGAGTCTAGAAACACAATTCTGAGTTCCACGGGGAAGACGTGCAAAGACCTTGCTAAGCCTAAGATTTACATTTGTCCAACTTTTATTGTTTATGCTATGATTGCTCCCACAATTCTGGGGAGGGAGAGGTATAAGCTGGACAAACATGAGTTCCATTAAACAGATGAGTGAACTGAGACTGTGATTTTCCTGAATTGGCACCACGCTGGGGCTGGAGCCCACAGCTCATGATGCTAAGGTCTCCCAGCTGTGCTGGGCTGCCTGTAAATCACTGGTCGTGTTCACTCATGCCATCATCCTCCTGTGATAAACTTCTTCAGTGTAGAAGCACCCGACATAGAAGATAGAAGTCACAGAGGGATTGTTCCTCCTCACTGAATTCATCCCCTCAGTTTCTAGGTAAGGCTCCGCCCAGAAACTAGCCACACGTCGTCTACCTAATCCATCAATGGACATGAGTTATCATGGGTCCAATTTACATAAAGTGGCTGCTAGGAACCTGTAAAGAGCCCATTTTACTTTTGGTCAAAAGTATGAAAAATGGGAAAATTCCATCTCTATGTTAAGAATTAAGCCGTTACATCCCGCATTTAAAAGAAGCTAACCTTGTTTGGCGTCCTCCGGGTCATCATCCGAGCACCCATCAATCTCGTATTTCATATAATTGGAGGTTTCTCGTATTTCCTGGAATGAAGTTTCACTCTCCTTTTCATGGTCTAAATTATCTTTTTCATCATCTGAGGGTGACTTTGACCTTCCATTCATTTGATCATCGGTCTGTCCGTCTTCATTAACTTTCTCATTTGATTTCTCGTCATCAACTTCAAAATCTTCATCATAGTCTGAGGAAAGAAAGCCTTCGCTTAGAGGCTGGAAATAGAATCCCTCGCACTGACCCTATTTCAATTTAATGAGGGTTTTGACTTCATTAGTCCCTGCTTCTCTTTGCCTTTATCCCCTTCTTTTTCACACAATTAGTGGACACAGGAGAAACTGTGTGGCGCTAACAACAAATGATGGGTGATCGCAAGCTAATACACAGCCGCCAGCAGTGAAACAAGAAAGCCCAACGCCAAGACCGAAAGCAGACGGAGGGTCATTTTGAAATGGACACAGGCCATTACAATGAATAAAGTGGACAAAGGAAGGCAATGATAGGGAAAAAATAAATGAGAGAGAAATTAAAAACGAAATGAACAGACTCATAATAATAAGAGTTAATTTGGAAGCTGAGCAACAGAGTACTTTTTATGAAAGATGAGCAAAATATTTGGATATCAAATTAATGAATAGAGAAGTGGAAAAATTCAATTAATCAGGTCTAAAGGCACTAGGGAGGAATGTGGCCAATATTATCTATTCTTTGGGAAATAAGTGGACACCAAAAAGAAAAAAAGGAATTAGGAAGCATATCTCATTCGGAATGAAAATCGTACCCATTACCCAGCCCTCTAACAAATGAAATAATTCTATTTCAAAGCTGGACCTTCTCAGAAAGTAAAATA
This sequence comes from Petaurus breviceps papuanus, assembly GCF_028583685.1. Classification (NCBI taxonomy): domain Eukaryota; kingdom Metazoa; phylum Chordata; class Mammalia; order Diprotodontia; family Petauridae; genus Petaurus; species Petaurus breviceps. The sequence goes on along the minus strand of NW_027185850.1, from coordinate 117,312 downwards.
TTCCTATTACGGCCACTAATTTGCTACATTCTCCTCAGAGAGGCAACAAATCCATGGCAGGAAAGGAAATTGTCACATCAGATAAACTCAAGCTGTCTCTGGTGGCCGTAATTTTTCACCTTTCAGATTTAATTGTCCGCCTGCTTCTTTCCACCCACATTTTTTAAATGTTGAAATGACAACATGCCAAGGAAAGAAAGCAAAGGGCTCTCGTGTGGAACCAATTAAGCAAATAAACAATTATCCATAAAAATGAAAATGAGAGAAGGAAGTGCCAGCCTTGGTTTGGATATTAGGGGAGTGTCACTCTGGGCCTTTTACAAGGGTGGGGACTGACCCCACTGGATGAGTTGGGAGCTACACATTTCCTGCAATGCAAAGAACTTAATTATCAAAACCAAAAAAAGGCAGTAAATCTCAACACATTAGGAAAGCCACACTAATTCAGACAACCCTGTAAAGCAGCATCAGGAGAAAAATATCAGAGTTGACAGAAAGAGATCCAGGGCAGCTAAATTATGCTGTGGATAGAGCACTGACCCTGGATTTGGGAGGACCTGAGTTCAAATCCAGCTTTAGACACTTGATACTTACTACCCATGTTACCCTGGGCAAGTCACTTACCCAACTGCCTTTCAAGGGGCAGGGGGAGAGAGAGGGAGGAACAGAGGGAGGGGGAGAGACAGAGACAGAGAAAGAGAAGAGAGGGGGTGAGAGAGAAGGGAGAGAGAGAGATAGGCAGATGCTACCTCAGTGACTTCTTCACCACTTGCCCTAATCTCTCCTCTTTCAGCCTCATTATACACAGGCCCCCAAACAGGCCTTCCTGCTGGTCTTCACAAAAGACGCTTCCTGCCTCCCAACTCTGCACGGGCCTTCACAGGGTGGGTCTGCTGTCCTGGAATGCATTCTGTCCTCTGCTCCACCTGGCCTCCCTACCCCCACAAAGGGCTAACGCCCCCTGTAAGTGTCAAAGATAGAGAAGTTTGGACTTGCAAAAATATGAGGGGCCCCATGGCACCTTACCATCTTTAAATGAGGCTTCCTGGTTATTTTCAGCAGGATCTGGTCCCGTCTCCTCATCTCTTCCCACCCCTTCCTCAACACAGTCTTCAACATTCTTCTCATCTTCTGGAGTTGGACAGGCTGCTGGCGTCGGCCCCACGTTCTCCACTGCACTTAAATTTTCACTCGGTTTCGTTAACTCTTCCTCTTTGACAGGGCCCTCATTGACTTCCATCATCCCTTTCTCTCTTTTTGGAGGGGGAAATGGCTTTTTATCAAGTCCCATTGAAATGATGCACCTTGGAGAGGAACAGAAAGTCCACTGTGACACTGAGACCCAACATGAGGGCCCCCCAACACTTGCTTCTTTGTTTAGCCACTTTCCCTTATGACATATTAGGAAGGCAACTTAAAAAAAAACTTTAAAAAAAATTTATTAGCAGATTTAAACTGAAGCAAGAAGAAGACATGGCCAGTGAGAAATTTGTTTTGCTTGACTATGTATAAATGTGACAAGGTATGTGTTTTTCTTTCTGTTTATTTTCTAAATGGCAGTGTCTAGAGATAAGAAAAGGAAATTAAGTTTTTGTTAATTAGAAAAATAAAATGTGTATTAAAATGAATTTTCAAATCTCAGTACCAGAAACATATAAGTTAATAACTTCTTACTCATCAAAATAACCTTACAAAAGAACAGAGAATTCTAAAAAATAACACTGGCTTATAGGCACCCAGGTGTTGATGTGAATGGGACCTGAGGGACCAGTCATTCCAAGCCTTTCACTTTACTGATAAGGAACTAGGGTTGGAAGATGCTAAGTGACTCCCCCAAAGGCCACACAATTAGTCAATGTCTAAGGCAGGATGCAAGCTCTCATAAGCCATGACAAGTCCAGCTCCCTAACCATCACGCACCCCACTGCTGAGTCAGAGATTCCAACTAAAATGTGCGTCTTAAAGCATATTTTTTTGGAGTGGGAAAACACCGCACATCTACCACTGCCTACATATCATGTTTCCCAGAAGCAGAATTTCAAAGCAATGTAAAGCTTGTACACAATCCCAGAGGCAGGGCAGCGGGAGCTGTGAGAGCTGAGGCCTCAGGGAATCAGCTTCCTCCTCTCTGAGACCATCTCCATGGTAACACAGAGGCTTGGGAGCACCTCAGCTTGGGCCGTGGTGTTCCTTAGGTGGCTCTCATCCCATCACCATGGAGCTGGGCGTGAACAATAGAGCAAGGCCCCCGTGGGCCTGGACCTGACGGTCACAGAGACCCAAGGAGTCCGGTTACCTGGAGGATGTCCACTTACCCGCTGCTTTTTTCTGTTCTGTGCTCCTGTGTTGCATGCGTCCCTTGGAAAGTAACACAATGGATAAGTGCAGGAAGGAGCTGGAGCTCTCGGGCACAAAGGAAGGGATGGGCAATGATTCTGTGCCAAGAAGGTGACTGCTCCGGTGGCCTTGACAACACTCGCTCGTACTGAGTTGTGTAAATAGAACCCCCTGACAGCCCGGTAACTATGCTCTAAGCCTAGACCTGAGGCTCACGCACCAACCCAAGACGCTGTGTGCAGGGATGGCCAGAAGGCCAGGAGCTCGGGGCATGCCTGGGGCCTGGTGCTCTCTCCAAGAAGCCTTCCTTCATCCTCATCCTCAACCTACCGGATGATGCCTACCTGTAGGGAAACTGCATCACATCTAGTAGGAAACAAGGAATGGGGGAAACAATGAAATAACAATCCAAAAAGGATTAAAATCATAGCTTTACCCTGAAAAGTAGTCTGTGAGACCCACACTTTCTCTGAGAGGCAACATGGCACAGCATGGTGAACTCAGAACTGGATTTGGCTAAGTGATGACCGTGGTGCCGGCTGACTCTCCATGTGGCAGAGGCCAAGTCTCTGAGCCTCAGAAGCCTCACCTCAAAGATGATGGGGCAGCCTCATTTATCCTGAAGGTCCCTCCCGGCTCTCAAGCTCAGATCTTATCATTCTATGAGCTAACTGGAAAGCAGGGTGGCTCAGTGGGAAAAGGCTGGCCATGGAGCTGCCCCCACATGACTTGGAGGCCTCAGCTTTCTTAGGTGGGCTGCGATGACACTAAGGTCCCTTCTGCCTCTTACTAAATGGCCTCCATGTCACTTCTAGCTCCCCCTCTCTGATCCTGAAATCATGTCCCTCTCCCTATGTCCTAGCTTATGCATTCCCAGTGGGAGCAGGATGTCTAGACATCAGGAAAGTCATCATCTCATAACCGATAACAGAACAGGAGAGCCCATTAGGCTCATATCACTTACCCTCAACCTGGGGCTCTAAAGTGGAACGAACAACATTTTCTCCCCCTCTACCTCACAGAGATTCTTTTGAATGGATATAATGCTACGTGATAAGTGCATTGGGTTCCTCGGAAAGCAAAAGGATATGGCCCTCAGGAAAATAATGACTCTGCATTACCTTTTCACAAGGAGCACGGACTCTTAGAGCTGGAATAAGGGAGATTAGAGACAGGGTGGGGAAACTCCCCATTTTACAGAGAGGGGGGACCTCAGGTCAAGAGAATGAAGAGACTTGAACAAGGTCTCACTGCCAGAGAGGAAGGGTCTATCAGTGTCCTTGCACTCAAAGCCTCGAATCAGGACTGTGGACAGCTCAGCTACCTCCCAATTTCATAGACTCCACACATAGACCCGCTATTGTCCATCTGCTTAAGGGAACTGGGCACACAGAGTGGGCACAGAGACTGTGCTTCAGTCTGGTTCCTATGATCCTGCTTCAGGGTATCCTTTAAGGTGTTGGTTTGGGTTTCTAAAGCTCTAAATAGGCTGCATTCTAGTTGGTTTTGTAATGATTTTCCTTCCCAGATTTCTTAACAGGTCCTGAAAACAACTGGTGCCTTCTTCAAAGACTGCCCATGCTCAACTGACAAATGGCATGAGACACAGAGCTGGACTTGGGAGTTGAGGAAAACCTGGGTTTAAATCCTTCCATTAGAAACTCTCTAGCTGAGTGGCCCTGGGTAATTCTAAACTTTGGGCTTCAGCCCTGGATTTGTCCTCAGGAACATGCCTGGGGTGCTGATCCCACAGAGTTGTTGGAGGAAAAATTCAGATAATAAATACCAAGAATGTGGCAAAACTTCAGGTGACTCCAGGCCAGCAAGACCTAGGATTGAGCCATGCTTTGGGACCACATGCCTGCATGGCCTGGACACATCACCTAACCTTTCCCAGATTGAGTTTCCTCCTCTACGCAGTGGGGACACTAAGAGTCGTCCACCCCCCGGGGATGTTGTAAGGATCAAAGGAGAGCCATATTCAGTGAACAAGCACTTCCTGTGCAGATGTTCTACCCATCTTTAACTTGTTATATCAAGGCCAGTTATTGAAAAAGCAAACAATTTGGACTATTTGGACACTGACAGAACTAGGATGATAGGCACATCCTGCCTTCCACCTCTCTGTCTGACACAAAGGAGGGCAGGAGCCATAACACTGTGGATGACAGAGGCATGATTAAAAAAAAGGTTTCAAAAGCCTAGAGCATTGAGTTGACATCAAGACAGTGTAATTAATCATTTAAAGCCTTATACTCAAGTTCATTAAAAAAAAGTCACCTTCCTGAGTACAAGATGGGGACACATGGGAAACATAATGTTTGGGAAAAAAGATAGTGGGGATTTTTCTTTGTTTTCTTTTGCAGACTGCAAGAGAAGCACAGCTTTGAAATAAGGAGGGCTTCCTATACAGCCTCTTTCATACACAGTCCAACCACATGTATAGTGCTGCTGTTTGGTTCTGGGAAATCCAGCTTCGGAGGGACGTTGAGGAGCTATAGAATGTCCAGAGGAAGACAGCCATGATGGGGAAAGGCTTTGAGATAATGGAAGGTAGGACTGAAGCAACTAGAATATTTATCAGGATGAAGAGAAATAGGCAAAGTCTTTGCAAGCAGGGAACCATTCTAGTCTTTCATTTGCATCCCTAGGACCTCACACAGTGCCTAGATCATAGTAGGCACTCAGCAAATACTGACTGATCTTCAAGAATTTGATAGATTGTGACACAGAAGTCAACCAATAAGCATTCATTAACCACCTACTATGTTCAAGGCACTGCAGTAGACCCCAGGATACCAAGGAAGGCAAATACTAGTCTCTGCTCTCCAGGAGCTCAAAGTCAAATGGCAGAGAGCTTACATACAAAGGAGGGAATAGATGTACTCTTGGCTGCAGGAGACAGCATTAGGATTGAAGAGGCAAACTTTGGCTGGACGGCACCACCCCAGCGACCCAGCAGATGGATGAGCTGCCTTGGGAGATGGGGGTGGGCTCCACCTTACAGAACATCACAGGCACACAGAGTGGGGCCACTTGTTGGGCACAGTGCAGAGGAGACTCAGGACAGGCTAGACTGGAGGTAGTCTCTGAACTGCCTTTGAAATATGAGATTTGATTCTATGAATCTGTATCCAACATAATGTGTGGAGGGAGACTTTTAAAGCTTCCAAAGGCTTTACACAAATATCATGTTTCTACACATTAACAACCTGTAAATTAGGTAACACATAATTAACTTGCCCAAGGACAACAATGTTGTATCTGCCATAGCCTTCCGAGCCCTCACCTCACCATGGATTTCTGGACCTTTCCGTGGGTCCTACAGCTATGCTGTCTTCCAGTGAGACTCGGAAGCACCTTGAAAGGAGGGACGGCCTCACTCTTTGTGCCGCTATCTCGGTGTGTAACAGGGCTATGCACACAGGAAGAACTTAATAAATGCATGTTCACCCACCCACTCATTTACTTATTCTTTCATGTGGAAATTCTTGACTTGGAGCCCCATGTGCTGACAACTAGAGTTTTAAATCATGCTCAGGGTCAAGATAGCCTGCCTTCCCTTTAGACCACTTTTGAGTCATCACACATGATGACCTTGCCTGTGTTTAATGCTGCTCTGGCTCTTGGAGCCCTGGCCATGGAAGGGCCTGGGCCTGGGATTCCGTCTGTCCTGAGAACTCCCAGGAGTGGACACTCCCTCTACCACTGCAAGTCAACTAGTGCTCAGCCACTTAGAGTCTCAGCAAATTCCCAGGGTGGGGTCACCACAGTAAGATGGGTCAGGAGTGGAACTCCAGCTCACAGGCCAGGGACTCCAAAGGCCATCTTATCTAAGCCTTCCTCATACAGATGAGGAGACTGTGGACCAGGGAGCCCAAGAGATCACAGGGTTATATATTGGAGTGACCTCAGCGTACACCAAGTGGAGCCCCTCCTTTTATAGACAAGGGAACTGCATTGAGTGGCTGTCCAAGGTAGTGAGTGTCACAGGTGGCTGAGGTCTCCTTAATTCAAAGGCTTGACTTCCACCTAATCTAGGACTCCGACTCTAAGGAATAATGAAGTTTAACAAACGTTTCCAGGATAATTGGGCAGATAGTCCTCTCTTCTCCTCTCCCTCCATCCCTCGATCTTTTAAATCTGGATTGGGGTGGGAAGTAAAGCAGAGCAAAGGAGCCAGCACAGCATAATGCTAATTCGTGAGCCAGCTCATACCACCTATGATGCCAAGCGTGTGGCCTTGGAGAAGTCACTGCTCTTTTCTGGACTGTAAAGCAAACCCAATTCAAGAAAATCCAGACTGACCAAACACAAGCAATCGGGGCATTTGTCTGCTCTGTCAGGGGGTTCTGGGAAGGATGCTTCTAGTTTTATTACAAAGACCTCAGTGAAGATACAAGCACTACAGGAATCCAAAGGACACCAATATTAAAAGGCAAGTGAACTCAAACACTCTTGATTCTGGAGAGTAACGGCTAAACAGTCCCATAGGAGAGAGAGGCAGCCTGTGGCTTTCATTCATTCACTGCTACATTCATTCATTCATTCATTCCTTCATCCAGTAAGCAAGCATTCCTTAAGTGCCTCCAATGTATGAGATACTGGTAGGCACCAGAGAAAGCAAGCCAAAAGCAAAATTATCTCAGGCCTCAGGGAGCTTACATTCTATTGGGGGATAAAGCACACAAACTAGGTAGCACCTGAATGGTAATGTATCCCTAAGCACTTCTGAGGGATGCTGGAAGGGGGAGGGGGTTGGGAGCTCTGGGGAGGGAGCTGGAATGAGGTCACGCATTCCTGCAAGCCCCAAGGGAAAGCATTTCAGGCAGAGGGCCCGCTGAGGCAGGAGATAGAGTGTCCCACTGAGGCACAGGGCAGAATGGCAGGCAATGAGCCAAGAAGGGGGGGCCTGATGCAAAGGGCCTCCTGGTTCTCAAATCCTTCTTTGGATCTGTTACAGGGAAGGTCTCAGAGGAGCAAGGGCTGGAGGCCCATGTCTATAATTGGGTGAGATAGTGATAACCCACTTCATAGCCCCCTAAATCTGTGGATGGGGAAAGGGGGCATAGGCAAACACAGGGACCAAACCCTCCCCCATCCCCACAGCCTCTCTTCTCATACTTGTAGCACGGAGAAGCTCCATCGATGTTGACAAATCCAAAGTACCCATTCTTGCCTCCGAGCCGGGACCCTCTTCGATGTTTGAACTCGCAGCATGAGCTCAACCGGTCCAGCTGCATCCCGTTCAGGAAGAAGGTGAGGCTGAAAGGGAAGCCGTAATGTCGCTTGGAAATGAACTGGAATGTCTCTGAAAACAAGGAGGAAAAGCAGTGAAAAGGAGCTGCGGAGACCCGAGGCCGGCTCTGTCACAGGAACGCCACTTGGGATTTACTTGTTAGATTCTCTATGTAATAATAATAGGATCACAGCAGCTTGGTGGCCCAGTGTCAGGAAGATCTGAGTTCAAATCTGATCTCAGACAGAAAGTAGCTGTGTGACCCTGGGACAGTCATTTCACCCTCTCTGCCTCAGTTTCCTCATCTGTCAAATGAACTGGAAATGGCAGAGAGCTCTAGAGTCTTTGTCAAGAAAGCCCCAAGTGGAGTCACAAAGGCTGGACATGACCGAAACTCTGAACAACAAAAAAATGAGGCCCACAGAGCTTAAAGAACTTTCCTAGAATCCTGCAAGCAGGAAGCAGTGAGGATTCGAACCCAGGAACTCTCCCTTCAAATGCTGCCTCCTTTCTGCTGTCCCTCAAGTCTGATAAATCTTGTTCTGAACAAAGACTCTAGAAACCAGTGGCTACTGACCAGACAGAGGGCTAGAACCCATCTTTACACCATGTATTTTACCCCAATGAACAAAACAGGCATAAAAATAACAGCTCCCATTTATTGGAGCCTTTTCAGGCTTGGACATCGAGGAAAGGGGCTCAAGGGTCCAGGAGAACTGGAGCTGTGCCCTAAGACAAGCTGGCTCCCTCACCATCCCTCCCACAGTGAGGAGGAGCTGGGCACCATCTGGGGGCAGCCCCACTTCCTAGGCCTTGGATTTGAGGAAGGAGTCTAACCAAACTGGGTGGTCAAGGGGGAGACATCATGGGATCCTTGACCTTAGGAAGAACCTTTCACTCCGCTACCTAGAGGGAGAGCAGTGCTAAGGGGCAGAGGGCAGGGGAGGAAAGAAGGACAACTGAGGCGGACCCAGGCGTCCAAAAGGCTGCAGAAGAGTAAGCAAGAGGGGGATGTAGCGGCAGCCACACTGGTAGCCCCAAGAAGGCTGCTGGCACAGGCTCTGAGATCTGCTTTACTGGGAAAGAGAGCTGTTCAAGGGGTAAGAAGTCTTTTTAACTACATTCACTAGTTCAAGGGAAAACTGAACTTGAGAGAAAATGCAAGCAGAGAAGTAAAGACCAGCAGACAGGGCTCTGAGTGCCTGAGACATGAGCACAGAACAACAGACAGACTGAGCTGTCTGGCCCCTGCAATATGTACATGGTTACACCAGAAAGAAGCACAGCACCAGGCTCCCTGGGGTCTCCTCTGGCCACATCACAGGAACACTCCTCCAGGGAGTGAGCCGCAGGCACAGGGCTACCCTGGGAGTATATATATGCTTCCTCAGGGCCCTCCTGACTCAGGGACTGATTACAAAGTAACACTAGGTATGAAAGCCTCCCTTAAAGGGCTGCACGTGACTCAGGTACTGATTACAAAATAACAGTAGGTGTGAGAGCCTCTCCTGAGCAAGCTTCCCTTAATGAGCTCCACATGAGGCCTGTGAATGGGCAGGAAGATCTTATGTCCCATTAGCATTGCAGGGACATGATGCTAAATTAATGAATACAGGAAGGCTGGGAGGGGAAGCTCATGTCTGCATGTAGCCATGCATGAACATGTGTGTGCTCATGTGAAGATTGAGTTAGGCTTTAGGCAATTTGAGTTTTAGGCAGGAGAGAGAGGAGAGAGAGAGGAGAGAGAGAGAGAGAGAGAAGAGACAGAGGAGAAAAGGGAAGGTGGTGCAGGTATTTTGTCTGGTTTGATGTTGTTTTGCCAGATTCGTCCGCTGGTGAAGGACAGTGCTGTTGTTGCAGAGGTCCTGGACCCCTGCTGTTGGTTCAGAAGCCCTGAAGGAGGATTTTCTTGTTGTATGTTTACAGAAATCCTGGAGGAGGGTCTTGCTGATGTTTTCAGGGGTCCTGAGAGTGTTCTGCAGGCAGAGAGTGAATTGATCCAATGTATCTGGTGGCCTTGTTAAGCTTTGTCTTCCCAGGAACAGAGATTGCTGAGAACTTGCCTCCGGTCCAGATGGAGAAAAGACCTCTCCTTGGGTACTGAATGCTGTGATGATTTCCTGACCTGGCTGTAGCTCAGGCGTAGACGGCCTCTGTGCTCTCCACGGCCCCTTTGAGAGGGCTCATGGTGCTGATGGAAGGTTTTGTGATTCATTCGTGATCCAGGGCTGGAAAACTTGACTTCATTCTTTGGGACTGACCAAATGAATGTGTTTGGTATATGATGGAAACTAATCTCCAGTTGAATAGAGAGAAGATTTTGTGATTGACTAAATGAATGTACTGTCCAGGGGTGGAGTACTTGAGAACTTACTAAATGAATGAGTTACCCTGTACTTTGATTTTTATTTTTCTGTGATTGTTTTGCCTTAATCTGCCACTGAATAAATGGAGTTTGTGATGCTTGTATTCTGAACCTGGGAGTTGCTTGTGCTTGGCTTTACAGACGCCAGTGAGTCATTAGTGTTAAGAAAGCAGGATCACAGACTTGGAGATGAAAAGGAGATCTGAGAGCATGTAGTCTGATCCCCTCATTTTACAGACCAGGATACTGAGGCCCAGAGAGGTATCAGAGAGCTGGTAACTGGCAAAGCCAAGGTTTGTGTCCAGTGAGGGAGCTGCCAAGATGGCGGAAGAAGAGGGTCAGCTGAGGGTGATCAAGAAATGACAGGGGGTCACTTCACAGGCAAGTGCCCCACAAGGAAACCGAGCAGAGGAGCAGGCTGGAACACAGCACCAATGGAGATGGTTCTAAGCAGCTGTCAGGGAAGAGGCTTCTGGTCTCTGCATGGGGGTCAGGACAAGAGAAGCGGCAAGTCCATGAAATAACCAACATCTGGGTCACAGGCTTCCCTGACTGACAAGGGTTTCACTTGTTGAAAGAATTAAAAATAAAAACATCATAGTCATTTCAGGATATTTCAGAAAGGCTTTTGCAGCGGCCACACTGGAATAAGCTGGCCACCACTGACTCTGCCATCTTCCCGACAGGGAGCTAGGCATTGATATGGAGGGAGGGAAGGCTAAGGGGGACTAGTCTCTTGTGTGAGGTCAGGGTGAGCTCCTTGAAGGCAAGTACCAAGTCACTTTTTATATCTGTATCCTCAGTACTTAACAAAGCGCATGGCACCTTGTAAGCATTTGGGAAATACTTTCTCATTCATTCGTTCATTTAGATTACAAAAATACCAATGGAGAATATCACTGACAATCCCCTAATGCAACCCACTCACCACACAGTCAAAGAAACAAAGACCCATGGAGGTCAAGGAGTTGGCCAAGATCAGGCAGCATGCTGGTGGTGGAGATGGGAACAGAACCCTAATCTCCTCATTTCAAGTCTTTCTCCTCAGTCATTTTCTATTTTCAAAATGACTCTCTATTCAACTTGTAAAAAACAGTTAATGACCGAGGTGGCATGGGAGAAGTAATCAGCATGGGAGAAGGAATCATTTGAAAGCCCAGGACGTAAAAACAAAGGGGTCATGAACAACAATGAAAATAAAGGGCTGTATTTTTTCATGGAAAAAAAATGGATCTATCACATGACTGTGAAATTATGTTGCTGTGATAACCCATTAAAGGAACAGGACCATATTCAGCCACACCGGACTAACCAAACAGGGTGATGATGGGGAGATTTCGTTGTTAATGGAATTGACTGTGCAGGGCACAGAGGCCTCTTCTCTGTGGGTCGCTGATGGAGCTTATCATGTTTCACCCAGTCACTCAGTGTGGACCAGTAAAAAGGGCTGCGTCTTTTTAGCCCAACTAAATTGCTCCAATGGCAGAACCTGGAGTCGGCTCTGGCTCATACAATTTTTCAATTCTGAACAATTACTTTTCTGGCAATCAAGGGTCCCTCGAAGGTAAAATCATCAGGGGAGCAGGATACAATTATACATGTCTCCATCCTTTGCCATTGTGAGTCTCTCTGCTAAGCCACGGCAAACAGCAGTGAGTCCTGGAATGAATCTGTATGCACCATATCACAGAGCAAAGAACTATTCCTTCTACTGTAACCTTAAATCTGACTTCCGTCTCAGAGCCTGGGCATGGTGTACGGTGTATGGAATTCATTCAGCTAACTCTCGGGCCTTCATTCATTGGTATGCATCAGTGTTGTCCGTGGATTTTCCAGAAGCCCCATAAACATTCTGCTGAATAAAACATTACCTGGCATGCAAGGCTGGCTTAATTGTATTAATTCCAATTTGAGCCTACAAACTGTTTTCAATCAGTCTTTTAATAGAGGTACTTGGAATTACACTTTGTGTTTGCACAACAGGAAGCAGGTGTTGGATGGCCTGGCACTCCCCAACCACTCTTCGGGAATGACTCAACATCCCCAGCAGAAACCTTGGAAATTTAAGGGAGCTCCTGTGATCATCTCATCTGGACTAGGTAGCAAGCACAGAAACTCGGCAGGTGCCACAGATGGGTGGCCGCCATTTTCTGCATGCAGGCGCTCAGGCTCAGACAGGTAGAGTGATTGCACATGGTCCCACCACTAGTGTTAGCCATATGACCCGAACTCCTATAGATAAAAGCTCCCTGAGGGCAAGCACCACTTCATTTTTCTCTATATATCTCTAGCTGGTAGCACAGGGCTTGGCACATGGGGGAGAGGGACAAGGATTGGACTTATGATCACACTGCTACAAGAATTCCCAGGTGAGGAAGCTTCTACCAATGAAAGCTGGCAGCTTTCGTACCAGCTGGAGCCTGAGAGATTAGGTGACTTACCCTGGGCCACACAGCCAATGTTTTCTAGGGCAAGAATGGACCCCCAGTCCAGAACCAGAGGCTGGTTCTCTGCTCACTCTGCCATGCCTGGCACTTATCAGGGGCCCTGACTAAATGCCTGGGGATCAGTTCCTGACTCCAAGTCAGCTCTGACCGGGATTAGACCCAGGACTAATGGCAACAGGATCCCTATTCCACCCCAAGCTGGCAGGGTAAGCCTGACAAAGTCACTGCCCCACCCTTTGCTCCAGTTTGCTCAGACCCAAAATGAAAAGACTGGAAACATGATTAGTTGGCTCCTTTCAGCTCCAATCTTCCATCATTGTAACATATATGAAAGAATTATCATGTTGCTAAACTGAATCCTAATTCAAACATGTAATAGAATAAAATTCATATTAGAAATACATAAAAGTATTTTTAGCTGAATTAAATATATAGTGCTTTGTAGGCACTAAAATGTTGGCTTTGGAACAGTCACACACATACATGACATACAAGAAGTGTGGGTGGTCATTTTAGTTTTGTTACTTCTATCTAAAAATAGAACCTAGAAGACAAGTTAGTTAAGCACCTTGGGCCTCAATTTTCCTCATCTTTAAATGAGATTACATTAGGTACCTTCCAACTCCAGATCTCTGATTTTACGGGGGAAGAAGCCACTGAATTCAGTATTTAGATCATAGGACCCCAGTTTGAGAACTCGAAGGGACTGAAAGTCATATGGTTCAACCCACCCATATAACAGATGAAAATATTGAGGCCTAAAGAGACTGAGTGTCCCAAGGTCACCAGGTGACACTGAGTGGCAGAACCAGGGGGGTTTTTGATGCCCCATCCCGTGTCCTTTCTCCTTTGCTAATACATATCAATCTCAGAATCACAAATCAAAACTCACCAGGGTAGGAAATAGGCCCCCGTGATCACTGAGTCCTGATCTTTCCTGATAGCAACTCCCCGCTACAGCCCAACTGCCAACTGGGTGCCCAGCTTTTCCCAGGGCACCCCGAGGGAGGAGCCCCAACTTCACATTTGATAGCAACAATCTATAGGAGCATTTTTGTGGCATCAAGTCCAAATTCACCACTTTCTTCTCACATTTAACCCAAACCTTCAAACTCCATCCATTTCATTGTTAATTTTCCCCTCTTATTTTTTGTCAAGGGAAAGCTAGAATGACTGAAAGTAACAATTTTCCCCATTTCTTTCCTGCCCCACCATGACATGAAGAATGTCAAGTGAGAAGAAAAGTTTCTATTTGAATGAATATCTGGAAATATGTCCTTGAAGATGACATTTCTTTCGAGACATATTTTCACAAATAAGCTATTAAAACTCTAATGTCTGAGAGAAAGAAAAACACAGTTACAACTTCCCATTTATCTCTTGTTCCACACGGCTGGATATGTGAGAGACTTGGGGAAGTCTCAGCACTGGGGAAATTCCAGTGTGAGAACTCCCTCTGCCAACAAAGACCGCAACCCATCTATGATTTAGTAGATCAGTCTACAAGAGTTGCCCAAGGCTCAGAAAGGTTAAAGTACTTGCCTATGGTCATACAGCTATCCTGAACCAGGTGGGGCTTGAACCCATATCTTTCTGTCTCCAAGGCCAATTTTTTCCCTAATATAACATGTTAAAAATACAGCTGACTATCAAAAGTCAGAAACTGAGATTTGGTACATGAGAAATTATATCAGAGAGCAAACGGACTGGGGCTAATTCTGTGACCAAGTTACAATGGAAATAGGCAAAAAGTAGCATCCATCCCAGACCCCAGACTTGCCCACCACACGAGGGGCATGCTTCAGTGATGTCCATTTGATTTGTGATCTGAGGTCAAGGTGGGATCTACAGAGAACAATCCACCCCCCTGGTACATTTCCCTCCGAATGAGTGAAGCCATAATTCACAACGGTGGACCCCCCGGGAAGCATGGCCTTCCAGGACAGCTTAGTACTGCAACCTTTGGATAATCTCTCTCCTTGAATTAATCTGGTACCTGCTTAAATCATGCCACCTCCTTTCTGGAACGATCCATGAGAGTCATTGCCAAGAAGCGGTAAATCTCTATTTACTTTGAGGCAGGCAGTCTATAAATCCCAGGATATGCTCCCGGAGCAGGGCTGGTATTTTTGTCTATGCCCTCACCTCCAACCCCTTCATGAGAAATCTCCCAGGGGAACAGATACCTTTCTCAAGGAGTTTGCCTTGGAAGACACACAGGTTTTCCCCGCCGCAGTGCTGCTGATAAATTTTGATCTCATCTTTATAATTTATGTCATCGTGATTCAGATGGACACTCTTTCCCCAATAGATCATGGTGATAAAAGCGTTACTGTGCAAAGGAGATTTGTGGTATCTTCCTGAATCCTGGAACGAATCAAGAAAGCACTGGTTAACCAACCAACAGGATGCCAATAGACCAAAGGCCCTTCTCTGCAGCCCTCGGCGGCAGACCTAAGAAAAGTCAGGCTTAAATACACAATGAAATGAAGCAAAACCCAGTGTTTTAGAAAAGTAATCTGGCTTTTTAGGCAGGAGGAATTCCTCTGAACTAGCACATCCAATCAATGGCCACTTGTGAGGTATGTTACGCTGGGCTCCTGTGGTGTATTGGTGGGCTAGACAGTCACTACAGCCCCTTCCAACTTTCCCATTTGGTGGCTCTGATAAGTGGGAGTCAGGAGAGGCCTCTGGAAGGAGGCAGGACCTCATTCCAAGCCTTGACTTGACCCCAGGCTTGCAAAGGCTGGAGATGAGGAAAGAGACCACTCCAGGTACCAGGACTGTCTGTGCAAAGGCACCAAGGGGAAAATGGGACAGCATAGACAGGTCACACTTTGTGATTGTAAAGCGTGAGGTGCCACCTGCAGCACCATGGTAAAGGAGCATATCAGGCCAGTCCCAGGGTGGGAGTGAACAGGCTGCCATTGGTAAAGCCAGCAGAAGAAGGAGAAGCTACGGTGTCACATACAAGAGGTCAGAATTATGGACAGCCCATCCACATGCTCCCCTGGAAGCCTCAGGCCACAAAGAAGCAAGCATTCACTAAGCACCCACAGACTCTGTGCTAGGGTGGGGGCACAGAGGACAAGGCACAAGGGGGGGAGCTTTCTCCCTCAAGAAGTTCACGTGCTAATGGGTGAAAGTGACTTGTCAAGGGAGAGCTGGGAAAGACACTGCACATAATTCAGAGTCCTTCTCTCTGTCTGTCCTGCCATCCAGGCACTGCCTTGTCCCCTCCGGAGGGAGCTCCTGGCTGAAGGGTTGCTCCAACACTTGCCCCCACAGGGCCGGGCCCCTGGGAGACGCTTCAGAAATGCTCATATGATTGATTCCAAGACAAAATGAAAGCCCTCAGCTCTGTGGGCGGATTGTCTGTGATGAACCCATGGGAAGTCCCCCAGGATGGGCAGCCACAGATGGCTTAGGATCAGCATTGTTTTAAGGGACTTCTATACTGATGAGATCACAGGTCTCCCAGAGCATTTCAGCCTCTGGGGAGAATGATTTAATCCATCCATGAAAAATTCCACATTGGGTATATCCAGGGACTAGCAGTCATTAGGAAAGGTTTAAGGGAATAGGCATTTATTAGGCTCCTTCTATCTGCCAGGCACTGGACTAAGCACTTTCACAACCCTGTCTCATTGAACCATCCATAAGGGCCCAGCAGACTTAGAAGACATGTCCGGGAGGCTGATCTCCCTTCCTCACTTCCCACTGGTTCATTCATTCACAGCAGATTTGCGGGAGGAGCGAGTGCTTGAGCCCTGACAATGTGAAGAGGGTGCATGTCTGCATCACTAGGGAGACAGAAGAGGAATGTGTGACCAGGGGTAGTAAGACATGACCAGCTCCTGAATGTGCACCAGAGCAGCAAGGTCAAACCCACTTTATTTTAAACACATTTTAAAAGAAGACAATGGAAGAGCTGGCTTCCGCTGAGCCCCAGACTGCAAACCCCCTGCATATTTGCAGGACGCTGCCCTTGTGCATTGCTGATGCCTGGGGGGCTTTGCCCCAAAGATCCCACAAAGCTTCAGCAACCTTCGGAAAGGGGAGTGATACACAGGACGGCTGACGCCAAGTCTCCCAACCCCGATCCCAGTTCTCCGTCTCTGAACACTCTCTTTAGAACTCTCCACCTCCCTAAGACAAAATCAGGAAAAAAATCAACAGGATTGGAAACCCAGCACACACGAGGGCTGAAAGCTGTAAGCAGGAGCGCAGTCCGGACCCTACGACGTCAATAACTCCGAGTCCAAACAGTGGGCTGATCAGTAGCACCAGCACAGGTCATCGGAGCAAATGACCATACAGCAGATCGTGCCTCTCCTGAAACCTGGTGGAAAACAAGCACCTCTGCCGTGGGCAAAGGCCTCACCCAGCGCTCCTGCCAAACTTCACCTTTGTCGGGGGTTTTGTGTGTTCCCAGAGAGGAGCCAAGGAGGGGAGGGGGCACCCACACAAACAATGAGCGTTGGCCTGATGAAGTCTGGTCTCAGACGGCTACAAGAGTGTTGGCATCCAGAGGTCACTAGTGTAAGCTCTTGTTCACAGGTGAGGAAACTGAGGACCAGGGAGATTAAGTCAAGCAAGCAGTAAGTCCTCTGGCACCGAGCCCACCCTCTTCCCAATGCAACATTTTGTCTCCTATTAAAAAGGATACTCAACGAGCATTTATGAAGGACCTTTCAGCACCACTAAGGGTATGTTGGGCATGGGCCAAGTGCCCTTTGGCAGGTCACAGGGCAGCCCGGAAGGCCACACACCAACATCTAGGCCCCTACAAGATGCATGCAGAATGAACTAGAGGAGACTCAGCAGTGTGTATGGAAGGAAGGGGGGAGAGCCCAGAGCTGAGACGATGTGAGGAATCCAACCTTACGGAGCCCACGATTTGTCCATCCCTTTGTCACAAAAACAACTCTACATTTTGGACACAGTCCCACCCAGCAACACTATAGGTCCTTGAACAAATCTGCCCCATTCTTGTGGCTGCAGACACTGGACAAGTGAGAAAAAGCACCATCACCGGCTTTCGGGGCAAGAAGAGTCTCCCTTCCATTCACTGATGGGGAAACTGAGAGTGGAAATGACACACTCAGGACCACTTAGATCACTCCAGCAGAGCTGGGAGGGAAAGCCAGCTTCAAAGTCCTTTGACCCCACATGTGATATTCTTCCCACCATGCCATAGAGAGATACAAGATTCCAGGGACTGTTTGTAACACTTGCTACAGGCAGAACAATGACCAAAAAACAATTAAAGACTGGTTGGCTCCCTCCTCGCTTAGAATAAATAAGATTCTCTCCCAATGTGACAATAATAACTGGACCTTTTAGGGCCAATACTGAAATCAGACCTGGTCTGAGTGGCCCCAGATCTTGGGTGGAAGGGTCCCGAGCCACAGGGTACAGCCAGCCACTGAGGAGAGAACCAAAGGCTCCCCAGAAACAGTGGTGGTCCTTCCAAGAAGTATCCTCCAGCCCAACACGCTGAGTGGGGCTTTGAAGGTCCATTCTTACATATGCACCCTCTGGACCACCTAATCCAAAGCCCCTAATAATTCTAATCCTTTTTCTAGCATGTTCTATATGTTACAAGACAAGGCAAAGCAAACAGATTATTGAACTTGGAGTCAGAAATTCTTGGGTTCAAATTTCACTTCTGACACAAGGTGAGCACAGGAAAGTTCCTTAACATCACTGATCCCATTTCCTTATCTATAAAATAGGAATAATAATGTCTTCGTACACACCTTCTAGGATTTGTTGTAATGATCAAGCAAAATAATGTTAAATAAAATGTCTTGTGAACTCCAAAGCACCATATACATAATGGTTGGTTGTAGCTGTAGAGGAGGTGAGGAGACAGTGAAGAAGAAGAAAACGAAAGAGGAGGAAAAGAAAAAGAAGGCAAAGGAGGAAGAAGAGGAAAAGCAAATATGGAGAAGGAAGAAGAGAATGGAAGGAAAAGGAGAGAAGGGGAAGAAAAGAAGGATGAGGAGGAGGAAGAAGAGAAAGGGAAGAACAACGAGGAAGAGGAGGCACAAAAGTGGAGAAAATATGGAGGATGAGGAAGAGAAAGGGAAGAAAAGAAGGATGAGGATGAGGAAGGGAATACAGAAAAGATGGAGGAAAAGGAGGGGGCAAAAGAAGGAGGAGGAAAAAGACGAGGAAGAGAAGGAGAGAAAAAGGAGGAGGAGGAAAAGGAAGAAGCCATTACTCAGCTCTGCTTAAGGTATTATGTCTCATCAACTGAAATGTTATGAAAAATATGGAAACTTTCTTCTCTACTTTTCTATCAGTGGAATCTCAGCAGCAATTTCTGTTTATTCACTAAGCAAAGTTATAGCTCACATTCCTACTCCTTCTGAATTCAACATACAATTAAATTGAGAAAGGAGGCCATTTGGCTTCCTAGCAGACTGTGCCTATTAGAAGTTTACCTGGCTCTTAAATTCAGTCTCGCCTCAGTATTTTGAGGGACTAAGTCTAACAAAATGTAATTAATGCCTCCCAAGAACAGAAGGAGAGTCTCTTCAAGATGAGGGTCATATCTGGCTGTGCCTCATTAAAAATCAGCTTTGCTGTTTGCCCCCAAGGCAGAAGCTTCTGTACCAAGCTAAGGCATGAGGCCATGGAAGTGGGGCTGGGTTCCTGGGTGGTTTTGACCACAAAACTGGTTAACAATTCTCTTCCTGAGTCTGTTGAATTGTCCATCCAAGCAGACTGACCACAGCCTGCTTTCTGTTGCACCGGAGTCAGCAGTTATATTTAGAAAATACATTCCATGTCTTTCACTGGCCACTCTGCATATCATTACCCCAATTTTCTCCCTGTGCCCTTGAAAAATCTAGCTGGCCACGCTGTGAATCTGCAAACAAACTGGATAGGTAATTACCCTGTGAGGATCTGGGATGTTCGGGGCTGTAGTCGGGCGGACTCTTCTCCTCCAGGCCTCGATGCGACTTTTGTTGGTCATCTTTTCATTTCTTGGGGACAGTGGGGGAGGCACGGGCATCAAATACTCGTTAATAATGGGCAGCTGATATGGAGCCACTCCGTGGGAAAGTTCTGAAGGGTTCTTGTACCTTTCACCCTGGAAACATATGTCCTGACATTAGAATTCATGTATAAAGGAAAAAACCCCACTGAGATTGAACCAGCTCCCACAAAGCCACATATTCAATATTTAGAAGTCATTCTGACAGTCTGATCTGGAGCCCTGGAACAAAGTTTTGGGCACCATCATTGCCCCTTACTTTCTTTGGGACTCTGAAGAAGTCCATCTCCCTGAATCTCAGATATGTCAAATATCACATGAGCAAACAATACCCACACCTGTACCTCACAGGCCCGTAACAAAGGTCAGACTAGACTATGCAGAGCCCAGCCTTGTGTGACTCAAAAATAAGGCATCCGAATGAGGAGGCAGGTCTAGGTCCCACAGCACGATCTGGGCATCTTCCGCTGGCACTAAGACTCTGGGATTCTATGTTCCCTCACTCGATCGGTGTCACTGTTCATTATACCCATTACTGCCTCAGAATTACTGAACCCCATCATCTCACCTTGGCAATAAAAGAAAGGCATAAGAGAAAAGCCATTGTCCACACTTTCTTGGCAATAGGGCAACCCAGAATTTCTTCCTGGGACCCAGGGGAGCAGCCTAGCCAAGTGCATTTAATAGCGGGTGGAAATTAAGATTTCTGATTTCCCAAATCAAATGTGTGGCCCTTCGGCCAGTGCTTAACCCACCTGTGTCCACATTTCAGCTTTCAGTCACTCCCCAAGTTCAGATTCTTATCTACACCAGCCAATCCAGAAGGAAATATTGATCATTGCCGTGCTAGAGATCATGGGGGCCCATTCCCTGGAGGGTCAAAAACAGACTAATTCCTTGTTCTGGCATTCAAAGCCCCCCATAACCTGGTTCCAGCCTCATTACACAAACACAACCCTTCCCTACACTCTTCAGTCTAGTCAAAATAGCTTCTTACTATTTTCACCCCCAACACTCCATCTCTCACCTCTAAGTTTTTTCATAAGTTGTGCCCAACACCCACAATTCACCCCCTGAGAATCCCTGCTTTTCTCCAAATGACACCCTCTTACATGAAGCCTTTCGTGATCCCCTCAGTTTTTGGCATCCTTATCCCCTTTAGAATTTCCCCTGTATTTATTTTGAAGATGGAAAAGCAGCCTGAGAGAGACTGTGGCCTGCAAAGCTGGTCTCTGAGCTGGGGATCTGCCCAGATCCATGCTGAAAGTGTGAGCCTTCCTTCCCACCAAAGAAATCCCAGCCAGACCCTCCAATGTACTTGCACATGGACAGGCTTGCCAACCCTGGGTAGAATGTAAGCTCCTTGAAGGCAGGGACTAAGTGACTTCTCTCTTTGTATTCCTACCACCTATTACAGTGCCTGGTTCCCAGCAGGTGCTTAGTAGATCTGTTGATTGATTTTCTACTTTAGCTATTTGTTATCAGAATTACTATTGAACATTAATTTTTTTACAATATGTTTTCACTGTGAATACAAAAGTTATCAATAGCTTCCTATAAAGGACATGTGCCTATAAAAGGAATGACTGGTCATTCTCACCCTCTCTGTTCCCATTGGTGGCACGGTCTACACTGCTTTAGAATAAAATGGGACAGTGAGGAATTGGAAGGGACCCTCAGGCATCACATAGACCAACCCCCTCATTTGACAAGAGGAAACAGCCTCCAGGTGTCACAGCTTACAATCATCCCAAGGGCCCTGACTCCAGGGTCTCTCTTCTTTCCTCCTCACTCTTCTGAGACCAGAGTTTGAATCCCGGAACCAACACTCAAAAGCTTGTTATGATAAACAAGCCAATCCATCTTGAGACACATTTATCTCATCTATAAAATGGGGATACTAACACTCACACCACTAGACCTCAGGGGAGCAAGAGGAAAATCACTTGTAAAATCCAAGGGAACATGATCCTTGAAAGGACCCCTGATTTCATGAGTACCAGGAACTTCCACCTCACACCTTCCTTCCCTTCAAGCATATTCCTATTTTTCCTTTCTCTTTTTTTGGAAGGGGGAAGGCAGGGTAACTGGAGTTAAGTGACTTGCTCAAGGTCACACAGCTAGTAAGTGTTAAATGTCTGAGGCCGAATTTGAACTCAGGTCCTCCAGACTCCAGGGCCAGTGCTCCCCTCACTGTACCACCTAGCTGCCCCCCCTCCCCAATCAGATTCCTAACAATCCCTGACTTAGTAGGCCAGTCTGAAGAAGGGGCTGGAGGCACCACTTGGCTAGGTAATACTGAGTTCATTAATACAAACTAGAATTATAGTACACAAAATACTAAACACATATTAACAACCCTGGAAACTAGGTGGTTTTATTATTTCCATTTTACAGATGAAGGAACCAAGACAGAGGTTAAGCATGTGAGCCCCATCCCACTATCGTCTAGGCTGGATGTGAACTCGGCTATTCTAGACTCCAGACCTGGTGCTCGATTCACTGCCCCACCAGCTAAGCAAGCTCATGAAGGTCCTGATTGGCAGAGGCAGGATTTCAACCCCAGCCTTCCCAAGTCCAAGCCTCACCCTCGAACCAGGACATCGCAAAACCTGTCACCGTATAAATGGAAATTATTGTGGACAGTGCCCCCGCCACAGTAAGCGCTCAACAAATGCTTTGGACAATCAATGACAGGGACCAACACTTCCGTGTCACCGGAAAACTGACGAAACCATTGACATAGACTCATCGGGACCCTCAGCTGCCTAGCTTCTGCATGTAAAGACAGGAGAGCAAGAGCTTGACATGAACTAAGGTCATAATGAAATCCCTTCTGTCAACTGGTCATTGCTTTGGATGTAACAGCCTCAGTGTAACAATCTCCCACAGCCTGCATTTCCTCAAAGGGACCCGAACTCCCTCAATGCCTCCGATTCAGGGCAACAAGCATTTGAATTTATTTGTCCCACCTGTAAGCCTGTCATGGTAACGGCTGTCCTTCACAGCAGAACTAATGAAGGTGCTAATGATTCTTAGGGAACCTGACTCCATGGTTCTCTGACCTCCTCTTAAAATCGTCAAAACATTATTATCACATCTCCTAAAGTATGTGATCTCTATCTAAGCCATAACTTCAGAGAGACAACAAAATCAAAGGATGGGGATGATTCACTGGGCACTTGGCTAGTAGGAAAATCCTCCTTTCTCCATTGTTCACCTTTCTTACAAGTCAAACCCCAAGCAATTTCATACATTGATGGGAAACAATCTGTAACACCCTCACTCTGGAGTTGCCCCTCCCCAAAGCTGAGCCTAGTAAAGGGGGCTTTTGTCTGCAGAGCCACAGTGCAGGTAGTCACAGAAAATTGCAGCAAATGGTGCCCAACTCCAGGTCAAGGAGAGGAACACCAGTGGTCACCGTAGAGGCAGCTTGTGCCTTGTTAAGCTGGACATGAGTCTGCTCCTCCTGCTCTGTGAGGGCTGGCTGCAGCTACTACAGGTCAGAGAGTCCTGTCAGAGACAGGACAGCAGGGAATGAGATCAACCTCCATCATCTGGCCAGGGGAGGTGGGGGTGGTTCTGTCTTCTCTTGAGCTTACCCAGGTCCCAAGTACAGTCACCACCACCCCCAAACATGAGTCCTAGGTCCAAAATCCCTCTAGAGTTTACTAAAGGCTGTTCCTGCTGGATATCTAAGTCAAACACTTCTGTTTGTTTATACAACTCTGCTGTCTGCAAGTTGCCACCTCCATGAGGGAAATGAACAGATGTGAACTGGCCATGTCTGTATCTCTAGGGTCCAGATTGATGCACTTGTTGGGTCTCCTCAAATTTTAATATGCATGGTATGCTAATAATTATGTAATGTTTAGTTTATAAGTTCTAAAAGTAAAAACAATTGCAACGCATTATCCCAACATGTTTGTCTGTTTCTATGGACAGTCAGCTCATTCTGCTGAGGTGACCTGTCTAGGGAACCCTGAGCATGGCCAATGCAAAAAGGAAACAGTTCCTAGGCTGTGTTGGGTGGGGGCTCATAGCTGACCCTGTTCTGAATGAATCCACAAATCTACATGCCCTGAGGTGAGATGGAGTTGAGAGACAGACAGAGACAGAAACAGGCAGAGAGAAAGAGAGAAGCCTCTGGTACTCTGAAGACCAGATTGGGGCTCAGCACATACCCAATACTTCCCAAAAAGGTATGGGCAAATTGCCAAAATATCAGGAAGATGCTCTAGGACCCAAGAGAGCTGAGTTAAATGGGATCCGAAGGGTGAATGTTAATGCCCTCGGGGGTTGAAAATTTAACATTTGGAAACAGCACAAATTTCTTGATTAAAGAGATTCTTTCTCTTTTATTTTTGGTTTAGACCTTCCAATGCCCCCTCTCTGTTTTTGGATAGAACTCAGAACACTGTCCTAAGATATCACTTCTCTGTTTCTCTTTCTCTCCCTGCCCCCCCCGGCCTCAATGTATCAACTATCATTTCTATGCAGAATTATGATTCTCAAATCTCCTTCTTCAGCCCTTATCTTTCCCCTGAGCTTGTCCCTGCATCTCACCTGTCTGCTGGATATCTCCTCCTGGGTGTTATAGAAGCACCTCAAACATGTCCAAAAGAAAGCTCTTATTTTTTTCCCCAAACCCACCTCTCCTCTGAGCTCCCCCAGGTATGTCAAGGTCCTCACTGTTCTTTCAGTCACTCAGGAAAAAACATAGGATTCAGAGATAACTCTTCACTGGCTGTCATCCCCCCCCCCCTTCACTCTGCGGCCAAATTCCATCACACACCTCTGCACACACACACACACACATACACACACACACACACACACACACACCAACTTCTCTTTATGCACTGGTCACTCCCATTACCCATTACAGTGTCACTCACTGGGGTCAGGGACTAGTTTCCTTCCCCGCTTCTTAGCACAAGGTGAGATGTGCACTTAGCACCTCATAAATTCTTGTTGATCCTTCAGAATCCTCCTTCAGTCCCTTCCCACCACAAAGACCTCAATCCAGGCTGACTGTGATCCCGTTGGGGGTTTTCTTGGTAAAGATACTGGAGTTGTTTGCTATCTCCTACTCCAGTGGATTAAGGGAAACAGGGTAAGTGACCTGCCCAGGATCACACAGATATAGTAAGTGACTGAGGTCCAATTTGAATTCAGGTCTTCCTGAGTCCAGGCCAAGGCTTACCCACTGAGCCACCCAGCTGCTACAGTATTGGTCTCTTTGCATCCCGGCTTTTGCACTTTCCAAAGCATGTCCCTCCCACACAGCTGCTGCCCAATTAATGTCCCCAAACTTAACCTTGAGCGTGTCACCCTGACGCTCGGGAAGATTCAGCGCCTCTGTTTCCTTTAGGACAAAATGCGGGTGGTGCCCCCTTCACTGTTCCACGTGCACCAAGCCTGGCTCCGGGAACCTTCCCTGCTTCCTTACATCACTGAGCTTTCCGAAGGGCTTTGCTCCAGGCAAGGACCAGCTATTATTACGCCCCCTATGGGACATTCTAACTCCTCTCTCCACTCCTCTGCACCTTGCCTTCCATAACTAAGGAGCCCCTTCTCACGTGCACCTCCGGAAACCCCTGCCTCCCCTTCCTCAGCTGAGATGAGCTCCTACAAGAGACCCTCTGAAGTGCACCTCTGGGAGTGTCCCACCCAAGGAGCTTGTACTTAGATTGTACGTCTTTTATTTTTATCTGTGGAGTCGGTGAACCACCACCGTCTACCACCACCCGACTGAGACTGTAAGCCCCTTGAGGACAGGATTTCAGGAAACTGGGTTTGAATCCCTCCTCAGACTAATATTAAGTATGTGTCCTCGGGGAAAACCCGTTATCTCCTCTCCACCTCATTTCCCTTGTCTATAACCCGAGGGCAATGACAGCTCCGAGGCCCCAGGGCTGTAGTGAGGAAGGAAAGCCCAAGAGCAAACCTTACAAAAGCTGTGCTAGCCGCAGTTCCGACCCTCCCTCATCCTCCTACTCCCGGCACGGGACTGACATACAGTAGGTAGTTCACAAATGCTTCTCAGAGTGAAACGCAAAGGATTCTTTTTCAATAGCCCAGAAATAACAGGCTCTCCATTCCTGGGGAGCTTGCCTGATACTAAGGAAGCCACAAGTGGACGAGCCTGACTGTTTTACTGAGGTTTCTAAGACTTCGATGCTTTCCAAAGCATCAGGAATCACTCGTCAAAGCAGTGCCTCACCCCACTGGGAAAGCGCCCCTCCGTCTCGGACGGAGATGTCTTGGACTTGAATGCTGAGCTCGGCTTCAACGTCCCTCCAGCTGCCGGATGATTAAGGAGCGGCTGCAGTCGGTTTGGTCGTTGCTGCATGTTTGCTGGGGCAGTGCTGGGTCTTCCTGGGGCAGTGTTTGGCCGAGGGAGAGCCTAAACAATTAGGGCGAAAACAGAGCTTCAATTAGGATCTAGATACAGTTTCAAAACCAATTAACAGCCCAACAAATTGCCTGGAGTAATTAAAGTTAGAGGTTGTTTTAACCGAACAGATTAAACTTTAATTATATCCTTCCATTAAACCCCCTTGTGACCCAAAGTCTTTGTTCCAACAGTCGGTGCTGCCGTCCCCTACATAGGCAGATGCGGCAGTGGGAGGGCTCTGAACAAAGAAGATGCTCTCCGGTAGGTACCTCTCGCTAATTTTATCCACCCTGTAAATCCGGCGACAATATCGAATCTTGGCTGGGAACAGGGTGGCCGACAGCCACGCTCCGTAAACAGCAAGAGAGAGATGTTGAGATCAGAGAGCCCAAAGGGACTGGCCAGGAACGAAGCCTTTCCTGCTATAATGTCATCAACACAAAGGATTCCAGCAGACTCCTCCAAGTCAGAAATCAGTCCAAGACCAGGCACGCCAGAGTGACCTTCTGCAGCGCTGACCAGCGCTCCTCCAGCCTGGCTGACAGGCATCCGAGGGGCTGGAAAGCAACGCCGGCCCCTCGTCCCAGACTGCCTTTCAAGCTCCTGAAGAGATCGCTACTGTAGTAATCCATGCCCCGCGACCCTCTTCTGCCTGAATCCCGTCAGCTCTGTCGCAGGAGCCTACCGAGCCCAACCTGAGGAGAGAGGAGCTCCGGAAGAACGGGATCTCCCAGAAGACAGCAGGACAACAGCGCTGTCCTCTCAGAGTTCGGGGAACTGAGCCGAGCTCAAGAACCAAGGGCTACCTTGGGCATCTACAAATGGAAGTGACCTACACAGATGCCTGGAAACACTCGAGTCAAAGTACCTTTACGTTTGGCACGAAAGCTAGCTCCCCTCTCTGAAGCAGGTCGCACAGGTGACTAAGGGCACCATGTATATGGATACATCTACACATTCACATACATATATACATTTACAATACATATACACATATATACATACACATACACACATGCATGTACACATGTGTGTACAATGTGTGTGCACATACATATATACAATACATATGTACATACACAATCTACATATACACACGTGTATTGTGTGTACACGTGCACATATATGTATACATCTACAATACATATAGACATACACAAACACATCTACACATACATATACACATGCACATGCATATACACATGTGTATACAGTGTGTGTACACATGCAATACATATATACATCTACAATACATATACACATGTCTACATACACACACATCTACACATACTGATACATCTACACATACACATACATGTATACATATACATACACCTGTAATGTAATACCAAAAGAAGGCAACTTCCCAGGTTCAAAATACCAGCATAGGTGCTCTCTATTTTATTCAGTGACCAACCAAGAACAGAGAAGATTAAAACATGACATCATTCCAAATACAGCATTTACTAAGTGTGATTAAATAATCTCCAAGTACTACCCCACCCCAGGACCTTCCAATCATTCAATCAATTACAAAGTCTCTGTTCTAAATACTTCTCCACCCCTAGGCTATACCTTAATTAAGTCCACCACAAAGCCCCTTTTCTCAAATGGAGATTAGTTTCCAAACATAAGGTAAAATACATTCATTTGCTCAACCATAGAACACAAAAAGGTCAAAAGTTCCCCACCCCTGGATCACAATTGAATCTACCCCAGAGTTACATCAAGTTTAAACACAGCACTTAATACCCAAATGGAGGTCTTTTCTTCATCTTGACACGAGGCAAGTTCTCAGCAATCTTAGTTCCTGGGGAGACAAGGCTTAGCAAGGCCATAAGATACATTGCCAGTCCCTTCATGAATTCATCCTCTGTCTGTAGAACAGTCCTAGAACCCCTGAACACATTAGCAAAGCCCTCTCCCAGGATTTCTGTAAACATACAACAAGAAAATCCTTCTTCAGGGCTTCTGAACCAACAGAAAGGCTCCCAGACCCCTGCAACAACAGCACTGTCCTTCACCAGTGGACAGTATTCATTCTGTCTGCCGGACAGTCTCCAGACCCCTGCAACAACAGTACTGTCCCTCACCAGTGGACAGTATTCACTCTCTGTCTGCAGGACAGTCTCAGGCCTTCTTAACCAAATGCCAGGTTCCAGGACTTCTTCAACAGGACAGTCTTTCACCAGTGGACAAATCTGGCAAAATAACATCAAAACAGACAGACAAAGTACCAGCAAAACAGCCATGTCTCCTCAGTCCTTGGCAGCTCAGGGGGCAGGTCTCAAAAGTCCAGGGCAATTCAAAGCGGCCACCAGCAATCTCTTAGTCTCTCTCTCTCCACGAGGTGCTGCTTCCAAAAAGAACTTCCGCCTCTCTCTTGTCTCTCCAAATCTACATCACCAGCTCCTCCCACTTCAGGACTTTCTTTTCACATCAACAAGCCCATCCCACAGGTGGGATTAACAAACTCTGGGTTTTAATACAATCAATTTGAAAACCAAGCCAATACAGGGGAATCTTTAATTGCCATTACTATCACAACACCACATTCAAATCCAGCCTCAGACCCTTACCAGTTGGATGATGTTGGGCAAATTGATGAATCTCTGCTTACCTCAGTATTCTCTTCTGTAAAATGGGGACAATGGCAGCACCTAGTGCCCAAGGTTGTAGTGAGCATCAGGTGAGATAACATTTGTGAAGCACTTGGTTCAGTGAGCCCAACTGTGATGGGCACCACATAAAACCTGGCTACAATAGTCATAGTCATAATAATATGATTATCACAAAAGGACAAGGAATACCACTGGAAATTTGGTTTCATGTTGTCTTAAGCACCAATCATATGGATGGACAGTCACTGGTTTAATTCGATAGTTATTGAACTTCTATAACCTCCATACCCTGGTATTAAGTCCTGAGAAAGAGAAAAAAATTCATAATCTAATGGAGGAATTCTTACCCATTTGGGGGCTCAAGGAGCCCTTTGGGAATCCAGTGAAAGCCACAGCCTAGCACTTCTCAAGATACTATTTTCATATTCATCAAACAAAATGCAAAGGATTACAAAGGAACCTATATTAAAATAAAGATGTAATGTTTCCCATCCAAGTTTGCAGATCCCCTGAAACTGAGCCCAAGGGATCCATATACCACAGGTTAAGAATCTTCCAAGGGAATAAGGCAGAAATCAGTCTATCAGGATTGATCAAGCTTCTGTCATATGTTAGGCAATGTACTGGGTACCTAGGACACAAATACAGTGAATGAAAGGACCCTTCCTCATTGCCACATCTGTCCATATTAACCAGGCCAAATCCCTCTTGCTGTTTCTACTTCCTCTAACCTGTGATCATAGAATTGTTTGGAGTCACCATAGAAATAACTGTAAAATATTCTACACGGAGACCAGTGGCAGGAAGCTGGATGGAGAGTCAAAAGACCAGACTGGTAGGTCTGCCATCTACAGCCTAAATGACCTGAAGTAATGGTGGACAAGGAGCTCAAAAAAACCTATTATGGAAGCCATCCATGGACGTGGACTGTAAGCATGAGCTGCCTGGGGTCTCCATACTATCTGACTTTTGACAGCATTTGGGGCTCCTTCAGAGGGATGGTGGTCAGACACTGAGGCACACAGAAGCAGCTGGACCAATAGCTGTGAGCAAAACAATATTGTAGGTCTCCATCTGAAGCCACCTACAGACTAGTATACAGACACTTGGAAGTTTCCCTCTCAATCATCTTGGCACAAACAGGGGACCGCTAACCCAGTGGCCCTGAAGAAATTGCTAAGAGAACATGACCTGGAGGAGGAAACCTGGAGATCACTGAGCTCAGCTTAGCACGGCAATGCTAGTAAAAAGGTCTTTGGGGACAAATTCTCCAAAACCACACTCCCTTTATTCAGGATCATGCAGCTGAAGCCAGATGTGCTGATGATCAGGGCATTTAAATGCAATTAGAAACAAGTGTGATAACTCTGTGTTGTTGCTTTTTGTTTTTTGCTAGATTTTGCTTCACACAAAAAATACCCAAAATTGTAGAAGGGATCACAGGATCACAGAGGTAGCTGGAAGGGACATGAGAGGTCACATAGTCCATTTTGCAAATGAGGAAACTTAGGCCATGAGGGCATAAGTGACTTAGCCAAGTTACAGAGGCATTGAGAATGAGAGGCAGCATCGAACCCAAGATGACCCAAAATCTAAGCAATCAGGAGATTAGGCATAACTGATCAGCTGCAGTTCTCCTGGACAGGCCACATCTGGAGAGCTCCAGAGCCATGTTTTAGGATGGACATTGATGAGCTGGAGACATCCAGAGTCCAAAGAGCTGAAGATCAGGCTGGGTGAAGAGGACTGGAGGAAACCAGGAGGAAGGAAGGCTCAGGGGACTTCCCAACTCAAGGTCCAGCACTGTCCACTGCACCAAGTGGCTGCCCTGTATGAGGAGCCTATCAGACAGAGTATGTGCAAATATAGAGCACAGATAGATATATGTGTGTACACATACATACAATTTCCATATGTGTAGAAATGAAAGATAATATGATGTAGTGGAGAGAGATCCAACCCACAAGTCAGGATCGTCTGGGGTCACATCCAGCCCCTGACAGACCAGCTGTAGGACCCTGGACAAGTCCCATAACAACTCAGGGTCCCAGGTGGCTCTCTGAGACTATAAATGGGAGAAGAGCAGGCCATCTGCTTTGGATGACAGCGCTTCCATCTCAGCACTCCTTACACCAATGCAAACACAAGTCACACACACAGACACACAGACACACACACACGCATATTACAGAAAAGGCTGTACTTAGGACTTGTGTGATAGATGCAACTCTCTCAGCCAAGGTTGTTCCATAACCTCAGAATTGCCTAGAGCATGGAGAGGTTGGTATACTTAGGAATCCTATGGATTTTGGTTTATCATTCAAAAGTATCATTCTGAGAAATAGCCCAGAGGTTTCACCAGACATACAGGAAGTGAGAATCGTCAAGGACCCCTTGCTTGGGACTCGGAGAAGACAGCCCTCCTCTCCCGAGACAGCTGAGGGGACACTTAATTAGCAGTGGGCTGACCTTGCTGAAGCTCCATTTGGATTCAGTATAAAGAGAGTCACCTGAGAAGTGAAAAAGTCCCCTCCCCAGGCTAGGAGTCCCTCCCCAGGGGAAGCCTCCAGGTAAGGGCTGGAAGACCTCCTGCTGAGGCTGTAGGTGGAGGACTGTCCTGGGTGAGATCAGGATGAGTGGCTGCCTCTGCCTCTGCCTGGTGTCCAGCCCAGCATTGACATACTTTAACGATTGATAAATGTTTGCTAAAGTGAACTGAATCTAATTAAGGCACAGTTTGGACTGGCTAACTGCCAAAATCCTTTCCAACTTGCTGTATCTAAGTAGCCTAGATGTGGGGCTAGAAGACTCTCCCAGTCCAAGCTTGTATGTTCCATTATTTTTCAATTACTTCCAAGTTCCTGGATTTTTTGCTAACCTCCTGCATAGAACACAGATTATTCACCGAAGGATTTCAGCTAGAAAATGGCAGGGGTCAGAGGAAGAGGTAGAAATCCCATCTTTCAGGAGATGTCTCCTTTTGTCCCCTTCCCATCCCAAGTGATAACCTTAAATTCGTGCTGGGTTGGGTGGCTTGAGAATTAGCTCTCTTTCCTGGCTGGTGGCTGATCCAAGGCCACACAGACATAGACAGATATGGCTTGGCCTAGACGGGAGCTGAGGAGTCGAGGTCTTGGCCTTTACACAATGTCACAGGCTCTTCATCAAGGGCCCAAGGCCTTTTGCTTTTTGGCTGTTTCCCTTGCTTTTCCTGGTACCATGGGCTACACCATTCTCCTTTTATAAACACTGCCTAAGCCGAGAAGTCATTGCAATGAGGAAACAGACTATTGGATTTCACATTGTAATACGAAAGAGAGGCCAACTGGAAGTCACCACACCAATGTGAGCAAAGATGACTCAATTCTGGAGACCCATTCCTTTGGTTAAGGTACCTTAGCTACCTCCAAGCAACTAACAGCATCAGCGAAGGAAGTCAGCTCAGCGCTAGGACTGAGTTCCAGTTACGGCCAATGAGACGAGTCCCCACCAGGACCCCGGGGAGCCTCACTGTCTGGCCGAAATGTCCCTGCCTTCTGTTAGAGGTCTCTCTACACACCCCCAATTAACTGGAATGTTATAGAATATAGGCTTTAAGCTTTTTAATGGAAAATACATATAATCCATTACCCTATTTCCTCATGATTAGGATACATGATCATGTGTTTGAAAGAAAACCTCAAAGGCGTTCTAGCATGGTGAGTCCTGGTGCAGCCCTGTGCACAGGCATCCACAACCTTAAAGTCACAGAGATCTCAAGGGGAGGACAGGGCAATTAATCTGTAATATGGGTTCAATGATCATCTCTGTGCTGAACATTTCCAGCCCTCTGCTGACCTCACACCACCAACTGCCTTGTAGACATCTGAAGCTCAACAGCTTGTAGACCTCTTAAACTCCACTTTTTCCAAAAGCAGAGCTCATCAGCTCTACTCTCCAACCCTCTCCTTTTCCAAATTCCCCACCATTGTTTCAGTCAAAGCAGGTCCTAAAGTTCAAAGTCATAGCTGATTCATTTTTTGCCCTCATCCCACAAACCGGATCTGCTACTGATCTTGTCTCTTCTACCTTCACAACATACTTCATATAGCTCCTTAGTACTCTAAATCGAGTCCAATCTCCTCCCTTCTGGGCCACGGCAATCACCTTCTCATTGTTCTCCATAACCTAGGTTTCTCTGCAATCTAATCTCTCCTCCCCCTGAGTTCCCAAAGTGTTTTCCTGAAGCACAGATCGACTTCTCTCTCTCTCTCTCTCACCCCCCCTCTCTCTCTCTCTCTCTCTCTCTTTCTCTCTCTCTATCTCTCTCTCTCTCTCTCTCTCTCTCACACACACACAGTAGCAGCACCTTGCACATATAAAGACTTGGTAAATATTCCTAGAAAGTATAATTTTGAACAAAGAACAAAGCCCCTGTTTTCAAGGGAAGATTTTTAAGACTATAGTGACATTGTAGCAGCAAGCACCCCAAGCGTCCTCAGGGTTTGCTGCCACCACAGGTTCTTGGATCTGCTTTGATAAAGGAAAGCAACTCAAAATGGGTTAACGAACTTACTTTAATCAGTCAAATATGTATCGTTAACCTAGTTCAGGGGAAAAAGGTCAGCACCCTGAACTTCAGAATACACAGACAGAATCATCAAGACAGAAACAGATCTAGTAGACAGATTTCAAACTGTCCAACCATTACATCCATACCCAGTCAACATCTGGGTTTTTTCAGAGCCGGGGGGCTCTGGACAACGGCTTCCCAGAATCCACATCAAATCACAGAACACTTCTCAAAGTGAGCCCCAAAACAAAGCTGCACATCAGGGCTTATATAGCCTTCTCCTGGCTCAGAGAATGTAACAACCTTATTGACTCACTGACCAATCAAGAAGTATCTACTGAAAAACAAGCCTCCCACCCCAGGCTCCAGGTGCACTTTAGCCTAGGGGCAGGGAAGATCTTCAAATTTACATTTCCATTACAGACATCCAAGTCTAGATTCTAGCTGGAAATTGGGCCCAGCTTCCTCCATCCAAACGCCACATGAGTCCTCCCTTGCCATCTTCCTGGGAGATGCACAAGGAGTCTCAGAATGACCCAAGGGCTCACACAATCTATTAAGTCTCCAGTGTTTACTAAACACTGTGCTACATGCTGGTGATATGAAACACCCCCAAAATAAGACGAAGCCTTGGCCTCCAGGAGCTCCTGCTCACCTCTGCAGAAGAAGGTGCATTCTGTCTCAGAGGAACGACAGCAGGAAAAAAATGTAAAAAAGATGGTGGCAGCAGATCAAGGCAAACACAGCAGATGTCATCAGCTATGAACCCTTCACTTTGTCTACTTTTTTGAATTTTTAATAAAAGCAACCATGAAGAACAGCTGTCTATGTATGGAATTTCATTTCATAACCAAATCAGCTACAACAATAACCATGAAGGTGGTTAAAAAAAACCAATTAGAATAACAGATCAATCAATTTTTTTTCAGTTTCCTTTTTATGGGTCAAATTATATTCCCCCCGCAATAGCAATGTAGGAAATCTCTGTCATTAAAACTTTGAAACTTATATTATCCTGAAGGATAATTTTTGTTTCACAGACTCTAACCAAAATTGGCATGTTTA
Organism: Petaurus breviceps papuanus; assembly: GCF_028583685.1. NCBI lineage: Eukaryota > Metazoa > Chordata > Mammalia > Diprotodontia > Petauridae > Petaurus > Petaurus breviceps. Next base: position 83,277 of record NW_027185850.1, on the reverse strand, counting down.
TAGCATATCTCTATAAATGCATAATATACGCATCTGTTTGTACTTATGTAAATACACAGAGCATATTACACAATGAATATCGAAATATATGCATTATGTCACATTACACATCTACTTACCCACATGTAAATGTAGATGAATGAGTTCTATGTTTGTACATGTTCTATACGTGCAATGGGAGGGGACAGGAGGGGGGGAGGGAAGGGGAAGAGATGTACCAACCGATGGGAGCGACGGTGCTTACAGTGAAGCACAGACGTTTTGTTCCAGTACAAGTGGCCAAGTAGAAGCGTCATTGGAGCCTATTTCTGACTGTGTGCTGAGGAGCTGGTTCTATTTGATAACAAAGCCTTCTGTTTGGCTTTGGAGCTGGATGGGCTGTTGGGTCAGGGTGGCTGAGCTGGAGCTAAGTGTGAAGGCAAAGGGACTAACACCTCCATGCCTCAGTGTCTTTGCTTTGTGCCAATGATGAGGAGACAAGACCTTAGGCTATCTGGAGGGTGAGGTGGGGGATGCCTTTCCCCCTGCTCCCTCACACCCTCCTTGGTGGGGAGGGGCAGGAAAGGTCATCTTGAAGGAAGCTATGGGAAGGCAGGCTTTTAGGTTAGGAGTCGAAGAGATTTTCTTATTTGCTTTTCTCCCAGGAATCTGGTCTGTGATTTTCCCCAACATTTGGATATCTGGAAAATATCTTGAGAATAGACACTTCATTTCTTTCAAAGCTGTGCTTACTCTAGCACGGATCTCCTTTAGGCACACTTGGCACAGTACAGCTGCACTTCCCATCCCCCTTTTCTTTAGCAGAATTATTTTTTTCTCCTGTAGCACCCTTAGGTGAGAGTCCCAATGTGGCACTTCCATGGCCATTGATGGAGGAAAGGGTCTGCTGAAGAAATCTTCTCAGATCTTTTCCATTTTTCATGCCCTTGTTATCCCCTTCCTGATTTTATCCCTAAATAACTTCTGGTTGACCAGGCATAACTGATTCTCCTCTTAAATTTTTCTGCAAACTTGATTTTCGCTCCCTTGATTCTTACTGTTCTATGAAATATTGCTGTCCATAATATTCCACAATTTTCCTCCATCAGATTTTATCACAAGCGTCTATTATGAATGAGTGGCACCCTCGGCTGCCCTGTTTCTCATTTTGGCAAGGAAATCTCATGAGGAGTTCTTAAACTCTTTTGTTCTGCTGGCTAGGAGGACAATTCAGTGTAGTCAGATAGTGGTGGGGATCCGCATGGATTCCTGTGTGTGTGTGTGTGTGTGTGTGTGTGTGTGTGTGTGTGTGTGTGT
>NW_027185850.1:67261-81971 GCF_028583685.1 Petaurus breviceps papuanus | reverse complement strand
TGTGTGTGTGTGTGTGTGTGTGTGTGTGTGTGTGTGTGTGTGTGTGTTTATGGTGTGAGTATTTTTATGCATTCCCCAATTTTTAGCATCAACAGTGTGTTTAAGTAGGTAAAGATTGAGGGCCACAACTGGATTCAATCTATTTTTCCTCAGATCATGCCCACCTAATTGATCACAGATGCTGAGAGGGTCATCAGGGATGGTCACTTTTCCACCAGACTCCCATCATTTTCACCCCCAGCAGCCAGGTGCTTCTCCTGGCAATGTCCTCAGGCCTCCTGGGTAACAAAAGGTCAGGATGGACATAATGGTTTTCTCCATTTCCTTTTTGGTCAACTAGATAAGGACCTACCATTGCAAGTAAAAACAACTGAATTAATATTAGTTAGACCCAAGGTATGATTTCCTGGGTGTAGGCTCCAAATCATGGCCTTCCTCCAGCAGATTCTTGGAGAACTGTCTGAGGCTCTGAAGCCAGATCTCTCTCCACTAAACAAGGAGGTCTGCTTATAGGCACAGGAACTGGGACTAAGACCCCAGGCTCAAAGACTTGGAGCTGGAAGGAAACCTCAGGGCTATTTAGTCCACTCCCTTCATTTTACAAAGGAGGAAACAGAGGCCAGAAGAGGTTTAGTGACTTGTCCCAGGTCACACAGGCAAAAAGTGGCAGAGGTTAGGCTTGTTCCCGGGTTCCCTGGGCATCAATGCAGTGCTCCTGTGGGGAGCCTTGGAAAACAGATGTGATCTATTGCTGGGGCTCAACACAAAGCCTTTCCAGCATGGCAAAATCTGCCCAGTTTTAGAAGGACACTGCCCTGGTATTAGAAAGGGACTTTAGGGAGCCCAAGACCAGAAGACTTGAGCCAGAAGGGACCTCACAGGCCAGTGAACTCAACCTCTTCATTCTAAAGATGAAGAAACCAAGGGAGATCAAGGGACTTGCCCAGGGTCACACAGGGAGGAAGCAACATCAGTGGAATTTGTTTCTAGGTCCTCAGACTGCAGAATCAGTCTGCTTCCCATTGACTACCATTTTCCCCAAACATTCTGATCATCTTTACGACTCATGGGTGGGTCCATGTGGGCATTAAGCATCCCTCATAAGACTCACCAGTCTTAAAGAACTAGAATTCATTTGGTCAGCCATGGCACATGATCCATGGTTCGCTTTTGCAGCAATTGGAGGATGAGGTGATAACACAGGCATGTAATGTTCAACTGCCCTCCGTGAGCGTCTGACCTAGAAGAAAAGAGAAGCACTGGGTGAATGTTAGTCTAAGCCAACGCTCCGGTCTATCTGTCTTGTAACCTATTAGATCTATCATAATCTGAGAGGACAGCTATGAGCTTTCATAAGGTTATCTAATTAGAATTAGAATCCTCAGAGCTCACGTTTTTATTGAGTTTAGGGGTTCCAAACTTCTGTGCAGACACTCTCACTGATGACACTTGTGCCCCATCTGTTCAAACAGGTCACTTCTGACATCCATTAACTATGCCATTTTCCAAAAGGAAGTCAGAGAAACAAAAGAAATTTCAGTGATTAACCCAATTCTGACTCACAAGCAGGAACCTGTTGCTGAAAGAGAAATAATGGAAACCTTGGAAGGAAGACACACCAGCCTCTTAAAAGTTCGTGACAGATGATGTGACTCAATTCAATACAATACACATGTTCTAGGTGCCTACCATGAGCCTTGTGCTTTTTATAAAAAGCACAAACCAGCTGACCCTTACCATTAAAGACTGAACATTCTCCTGGGCAGTGAGGAGCATTGAGGGGTGATACGACATGAATACTCAGAAGTAAACTCAAGCCATAAAAAAAGTACTAGTAACATAGTCAGGAAGAGTCGAGTTTAGAAGTTGGCATCTGAACTGGGCTTCAGAAGGAATAAGGGATTGTACAAGGTGGGAGGGAAGACAGAATGGATTCCACATTGGGGAGGGGAAAGGGAGGACCATTTGTGCAATGACTTCCATATCATGGAAGACAAAACAATAAGATCTGACAACTAATTAGGCAAGGCAAGAACCAAAGATGATGCCATAGCTGTGGATGCGACATCATCCCCCAAGCCCAAGTTCTTCCTGCCTTCTTCAGGTAAACACCAAACCTCTACTCATGCCATTGAACCAACTCCTCCTGGATTTTATCATTTCCTCCTCTTTATTTTCAGTATCTACATGCTGGCTCTTGCCCTAAAGCCTAAAACCACTACCAGATCTCTCATACTTAAAAAAAATACTTCACTTACCCTACTATCCCCTCAAACTATCATTCTGAAATCTCTCCTCCCTTTTATAGTCAAACTCCCCAAAAGAACTGTCTACACATACTGCATCCACTTTCTTACCTTCCACCCACTGCTCAGACCCTCAGAATCTGGCTTCTCTTCCCACTACTCAGCTGGACCCACTCTTTCCAAAGTCCCTGATGGCCTCGGTTACTAAATCCAATGCTCTTTCCTCAGCCTAACCAGATACAGCCAGCCACTAAAGGTCACATCACCCATAGCATTGTAATGGGTCTCTTCTCCCTTCTGCCCTGCAGTGTTCTATTCTTAAAAGAAAAAACAGAAGACAAATAATGGCGAAGTAGCCTTGCTACCATCCTCCTTCGTCCTCATTATTCCCATCCACTAAGAGCAACTGCTCCTCCCCTTTCTGATCCTTCTCTTTCCCAACCAGCCCAAACCAAAGCAAATGCCTTTTTGTTGGTCACTGGCATTAACCAGCCACCTCAGCTCATTCTGAGTTCTTATGGGACCCCCCTAATCTTCTGCATCCATCCTCACTGACTCCATCTACACATGCGTCTCTCCTGAGCTTATCTGTGAGATTCCTGTGTGCCTACATAGTCTCTGTGAGAAACTCTCCCCTTTTCTCTTCACCAGAATCTTTTTGTTCTGTTTATCTCTTCAGTATTTCACTCTTGAGAGCTCCTGTTCCCTCCTGGGTTGATTTTTCCCTGTAGAATTCTTTAAACGTGGCTCTCCCCAAATCATGGTTCTGTGTCAAATCATTCATGTTTTCTCTCACCTTGATCAAAACCACTATCATGGGTTGGTTATTCCCTTCCCAGTCACTTAAGCCTCAGCAAACGATCCTTCCCTTTTGGGCAGAATGGGATCCACAAGGACATTTGCCCATTCACTTCACTTTAGCAAGTGGTATATTTGCTGATTGCTCTGGTTTCAGCTGAGTCAGTACCAGATAACTGGTGTCCCCCATCACTACTATACCAACCTTACATACCAAGTCTGTGATGTTCCCCAAACTCCTCCTCCTTCTGTCTGCTTGGTCTGTACCCTGCCCTTCCAAGGGCTTCATTTCCATTTTTGATATCATTGATCCTCACCCAAATGCTTTCCACCATGCTCCTGCCAATGGAATCCTGCTATGGCTCAGAAAATCAGCTACTGAGACAATAAGGTACAAACGTGATGGTCCCACTATTGTCCCTGACAAGAACAGAAGACTGTGAGAAGTGCCAGCAGGTCGCTTATGTTTCACATCTATTTGCTGTTTTCTTTCTAGTTTAATCCAAAAATGCTATGGGGATGATCAGGCTCAGCTGAGTCTCACACCAAGGCTCCCACAGTCTTGTTTCCTCTTTGGCTGCAGCTGCTTTGGGCTGTTTTGTGAGGCAACACTGCTTGGAATCTTCTGCTGCTTTGTGATGTTTTGCAAGTGAGTGTGTGCTCTGCACTGGGGTTGCCCTTGGCTGCCTTGCCAAACCACCGGGAACAAAATCAAACATGAGTTGACCAGGTGCTTTCAACACACTGATGTCTTTCCTTACTGTGGCCACCACATCTATAACAATTAGGTTTCTCCAAGAGATGGATGGTCAATATCTTTACTTTTATCCATTTCCCTTTTTCAAGCCAGTAGATTGTTTAGAAAGGTCTATTATGAGTTGCTGTAATATCATGCAATGTCCTCAGGTTATATTTTTCATTTTACCTCATGTGTCAGTGATTTTCCCTTTGCTTTGATAGCTGGCAGCCAGGATGCATCCATACAGCTGGGTCAGAAAAAAAATTAGCTACATGAGGAAATGTTTATTCTCTGCCTTTTAAGAACAATCAACTTCTTTTGTTTGCAATGTTGTTTAATTCTCTGTCTATGCCTTCTTGAAGAACATACCCAAGATACAAAGGCATGAAGCTATGAGTGGCTTGCCAAACTTTGACCTCTAATTTCTTAATCCTAAATTGTATTTTTAATAATTTCACATATTAAATTTTGCCCTCCTGTACTAGACCTGATTTTTTACTATAGTCAACCAAGTACCAATGCATATATCGACTCAAGTCCTTTTTTGGAATGTCTCTGCTTCTTAATGACCTTCATTAAGGTCATTAATGACCTGATTGCTTATGCCTATAGGAGTGCTACAAAGGGATATGACAGCATCCCATAGAATCATATTTGTTTTGGGGGGACTTTGAAATAAACTCTATAAATTCCTTTTTTGCCCCTTATAAGACAACCTATAAGTCATCCTTCCATTTGCCTATAACTTTTTTTTTCTCTTTTTATTGATAAAACCAATATGGACATTGTTGGATTCCTGCAGCATCTTTCCTGAAATTAACTGTTAATAGAACTTTGTCATTGATGTCAGTCTTTGTACCCTTTCCCATCCTTCTGCAATTTTCCTTGTAGAAGGAGAAAGTGAGGGGTAGCCACTTTGTATTTTTTATGTTTCATTGATTGCAGTAGCCCCCAAAGTCATTAGTTAACCTACTTGTAGTGAGCCTGTCTGCACTTAGGTAAGGTTCAAGCCTGAAGAGCGGATAATCTGTTGCTGGGTCTATACACCTACACTGTAAGCTCCTTGATAGCAAAGGCCATTTTAACCTTTTTCTGCATCCCCAGGGCTTTAGCACAGTGTCTGGCACATAGTAGGTAGTTAATAAATGTTTGTCGACTTGACCTTGACAGAACTTATTAAAGCATGTGCTCCATTAACCAGCCTGCAAAAGTCTATCTCTGTAGACTCACTACCCAGGTAATGAGTGTCAGGGTCAGGATTTGAACTTACGATCTCAGATTCCAAATTTAGCACTCTACAACATGAAAGAATAATTCTTCCAAATCGTGTTCATGTCCTACAGGAACTGCAGATGTTTCCCTTGATGAAGAAAAGATCCGGGGACAAGAAACAAGGAGGGATATGACTGTGATCTTCAGATCATTTAGGGTTGGGCCTCTGGAGTGAGGTTGTCCACATCTCACAAACCACTTGGCTTTGCAGCAAACTGAGGCACCTCTCTTCTAGGCTAGTGTCCCATGACACAAGCCCAGGAGCAGAGGGCCCTTGCACACAATCAGTACCTGGGAACTCTTTGTTGGATGGATGGGTAGGTGGATGATCCTGCTAGTTCTCCGAGAACATAACCAAGACTGCGGTGCAGCAATGATGGGGAGACAGGCCAGCTCACCCTAACAAAGAACATCATAACTAGGAGAGCCACTTCATAAGGACATGGACCGCCTTAGAGGGCAGTGAGCTCCTTGTCACTAGTTGACTACAAGGAGGCAGTCATTTTCGAGGGATTTCCGCTACAGGCAGGGGCATGGAGGTTGGTCACAAAGGTTCTTTCCAAATCTAAGGGTTGATGAGACCATGACCCTGATCATTAAGCTCCTAGTAGACCCCTGTCGTGAACATGGATGTGGAATTTGATGGGACCAGCCCCTGACTCAGTGAAGACCAGTAACAAATGACAACCATACAGAGAATGCTGTTTGCCAAATGCTTCACTTGGGCTGTCTCATTTCATGCTCACAGGGGAGAGAGACTATTCCCATTCCTATTTTACAGGTGTGGAAACGGAGGCAGGTAGAGGTTAAGTGGGTATGGTCACAGGGCCAGTAGGTGTCTGAGACACTCAGTTCCTTGCGATTCCAAAGCCAGCATTTCAGCAATACTTGCCCCTTCATGCCCCAGATTCAGTCACAAACACCAAACTTCTCAGACACATTAAAGTAGAAAGTAAGATAATGATTAGCGGTGGGGAGGACCTTAAAGCCATGTGGCCCACCACTCCCATTGTAAGTAAGGAAGGCTGGCCTTGGCCAAGGCACATTAGGAGTAAGTAAAGAGTCAGGGTTTAGACCCAGCTCCTCCTCAGCTCTCCCTGCTCCCATCCTTCCATCTGATCAATCCTCAAGTCCTGCCCATCTCCCCTCTGCTAAATCACTCACATCTGCCTCCTCTCAGCTCCCTGTCCATAGCACTCATGCCTCTCACCTGGACCACCTCAGGCAGTCTCCTCATTGATTCCTGTGCTTCCAATCCATCTTACATGTAGCAGCCAAAATAACCTTCCTGATTCATGTGTCTAACCAAGTCAGTCTTGCTTTCAAAAACCACTGCAAACAAATCTCTTGCTCTCCAAAACTGACATTACCTGTATGCATGACACAGCCCTCCCCTGCTCCTGAGATGCCCCCCTCCTCTTTCTCTCTACCTCTCAGAATGCTCCTTTATGTCAACACCTCCAGGGAGCTTCCCCTGCTGACCCCTCCTCAAACTAACTTGGACTATATTTTTTGAATGTGTACAAGTTGTATCTGATCAGTAGGATGGTAGTTCCTTTAGGACAGGCACATTTTGTTTCTGTCTTTGGTCTAGGAAGGGGCCTCACTTATAGAATGTATTTAATAGATGTTGAATTGCACTGGACAGCATAAAATGCCCTTGCACTGAAACCTTTCAAATGCACTGGCTGCTTGCCTCCCTTTACCAATCTTCCTCACAGAGTTCATGACAGGAATAGAAAAAAATGAAAGGTAGAAGAATAGATGGAAAAGAAGAAAAGGAGAAAGGAGAGGAAGAAGAAGGGAAAGGAGGAAAAGGAAGAAAAGAAAAAAGAGGAAGAAATGATGATGTACAGAAAATTGTATCTCCCAAAATCATAGAATCCCAATTAGAGGAAACCTCAAAAGTCATCTGTTCCAACCTACAACTGCATGGGAAATATCTGAAAAGGGGTCATCCAGGCTTCATTTAGACCCTCTAGGGAGGGTAGGGGAAGGAGAACTCACAATCTCTTTCTACTTTGGTGGAACATTTTCTTTGTTTTATTAAACACTGAACCTAACACAGCCTTTCTGTTACTTCCCTCCATGGTTTCTAGTTGTACCATTAGAGGTCTAGAAGAACAAGTATTACCCCTCGTCCATGGGAGATTCCTTTCAATATCTGAAAAGCCATTTATCATGACACTGCCCGCCCCATTCCATTCCTGCTTGGTTTTCTCCTTTTCATTCTAAATAGACCCAGTTTCTTCAAGCCTTCCCCTTCTGGTCCCCTTCTTTGAATATTTTCCAGCTTATCAAAATGTCCTTCCTAAAATGTGACACCAAAAACTGAGTCTACAGGGAGGTGAGGCTGGTCTCTTACTTCAGGTGAACATTACAATTGCTTTTTTTGGCCACTAGATTCATATAATTTGTATTGAGCTTACAAGTTACTGAAAAAGGATTTGAGGGTGGAATGGGCTGTTCCACTAGCATGATTCTCTCCCCCTCACTGGAGGTCTTAAGGTCAAAGCCATATGACTGCTTTGGGGGTGTCTTTAAGAGCAGATGCTATTGGGCACAGGCCAAAGGATGAAGCGAACAACTGTATCAGAAACTCTTCTAATGGTAGAGGCAGCATTCCCCTAATCTCCCAGACTGCCAATGCAGACAATGAGGTTGGTGTGGCATGACCAGTTCTCAGAGGCCAGGTAGGCATTGCTTCCTTTTCTCTGTTTTCACTACCCATCCTTTGAATAGTCTCCTAGTGCCCATTCAAGATCACAGAGCTACAGATGCAGGCTTTATTCTCTTCCCTTTGTTGTCTCTCGTCCTTTCTCTTAATTATGCTTCCTTGTATATTGAAAGATTCTTGGTAAAGAATCTAGCTCACACCGTTCTAGATACATCAACAAATTACTTCCACTGATACTTTATTTTTAATGGACTTATATTTCCAACAAAATGTCAAAATTACAACTTGCAAAAGTTTCTGATGATTAAAAAAAACCCTCAAGAGATCTCAGCCTCTCACTAAATGGGTATTGAAACATTTGCAATGAGGCATTTTTGTCTAGTCCCCATGTACTAAGAAGGTGGGTAGAGAGCCAGCCTGGAGGTGAAATGAAGCTGGGCCCAAACCCTCCCTCTGCCACATCTGGTCCACATGACCCTGGGCAAGCACCAGCTTCTCCTTATGGTAAGCAGGTCCCGAAGCCGTTAAGAAGGTACTGACTTGCCTTGGGAGAGAGTGTTTCCTCCTATAGTCATGAAGCCACAAGAGTCTCTATCCCAATTCCTCACGGATGCACCAATCAGGACTGAGATTGGGAGGGGGGGGAGTGTTTCTGTGCCTGCAGGGAGGGCTCACATAAGGTGAAGTCCCTCCAACGGCTATCAGCGATCTGGCCATCAGCCCACACCATCTTTCGGGCCTCCCCAGAGCTAGGCAGCTCTAAGACCACAAGGGGCTTCCAAGGTCGGCCCTTCCTCACCTTGGCTCTCTGCACTCGCTCCTTCTGAGCTGTGGTCTCCAGACACCTCTTCAGTTCCATCTGGTAGTTGTGCTAAACAGGAGGGGGAGAGAAGCTTTCATTAGACCCAAGAAACCAGACATGGCTGCATCGGGGAACTCTCTCTGTAATGACTCCCAGCTTCATAAGACGATAGGAATCATGTTTATCCAAGCGGAACCCAGGACATCCTGATTAAAGTTTTAGGATGTTTCCATTTTATTCTTTAAACCATCTTCATTTTGGTAGTGTGTGTGTGTGTGTATGTGTGTGTGTGTGTGTGTAGAGAGACAGAGACAGAGAGGAGAGAGACACAGACAGAGGAGAGACAGAGACAGACAGAGACAGAGGAGAGACAGAGAGACAGAGACAGAGAGGAGAGACAGAGAGACAGAGACAGAGAGGAGAGACAGAGACACAGAGAGAAGAGAGAGAGATGGAGACAGAGAGAGACAGAGACACAGACACAGAGACAGAGGCAGAGAGCTTTTTTGCGATTTATACTCTTAGAGAGTTGTCTAAAGCCCTGAAAGTTTGGATCATGTGCCCAGGATGACACAGTGTGTGTCAGAAGTAGGACTGGCTCTAGAGTTAGCCCTTTAGTCACCAAACTCTGCTGCTTCTCCAAGAAAGACAAGCAGCCACAGAGTTACAGAGATGAGTAGATAAAATCAAAGATAGACAAGTGATGTGTGAGAGACTGGTAACAGACCTAACAGCAGAGAGCTTGCCACAAGGCATATGTGCCTGCATGTTTATTAAACAAACCTTTACCTAATTCCTACTGTGCGCCAGGCCCCATTCTCAGTGCTGGGGGTGCAAAGACCGAAGTCACACTGTGCTTACTCCTTGGGGGCAGAGCAGAGTAGGCCAAGTGAGCACTAGAGGTTTGATGGGGCCAGGGGTGTCAGTGAATGGCTCCACACCTAAGCCCACCCTTGAGCTGAGCCTGGAGAAATGGCACAGGGAAGGCCTTCCAGGCCTAGGGGACCACAAGGCCCAGGGATGGGTGGCAGGTAGGGGGTCATTGGCAAGAAACAAGGAGGCGGGTGCAGCTGGTGGGGAAATAAGAGGGCAGCAAGGAAGTTACATGCAGTGAGGTGGGCAAGTGTTGGGCTGTATTTAAGTGTTTTTAAGTTGTTATGTTCAAGTACTTTTCTATAGCCTTTGCATTAATTATTTTATGCTACAGCCCTTATATAAGCAATGTACTTTAGGCATTTTATTTATGTTATAATTAAGTACTTCTCTATAGCCGTTTATATAAGTGTGTGTGTGTGTGCCGCTTAATTTCTCTGGGCCTCAGTGTTACCATCTGTAAAGTGGGGGGACGCAGATCAAAGGACCTCCAAGGCATCTTCCATCTCTAAAGCAACAATTCTCTGTATTAATTTTTCATGACTTCATTTTCCTTTTTTGACAGGGGCAGCTCAGTTCTCAGTGTTTAAGATACACAATGGCCACCACATAGCCCCAACTCACAAGACCCTCTACTGTGGCATCAATGGCCTGCTTTGGTTAGGGACTTCCCCTTTCCTTCAATAGCTAATATGAAAATAACTCAGCATTAGATGTTGCTTCCATCAAATCAAAACAAAAGCCTTATTTTAAATCATACAAACTCTATACCTGGAAACAGAAAGCTCATACTCAGGATGGGGAAAACAAACCGGGACGCCATACATTAACAGAAGACTCTGGAGAGAACAAAATGTAAGGTTTCCTCAACGCAATGGCACCGCGACCATAATTCAGACCAGCAGTTAAATATATTTAGGATTCCTTTACAGGCAATTCGAGAGCTATTCATAAATGTTGACTGAATTCCCCAGGTCAACAGTTTTATGAGCCAACTTTTCTGATTTACTGCTCTGCAGTCAAGCCAGGAAGTGATATGCTTTTTCACAGAGATTAAAATGTTGTCAATGCTTGAAACTACAAGTTGCTTGGGGCAAGGCCGAACCACTTTATCAAATTAGTTGGCCACACCACTAAAAATGTCATGACAGATAAAGGACACATGCGGAGAGTTAAGTGATGAATGAATATATGTTGACCATTATGTCCCAAAAGGAGAGGATGTGTGCACACCAATGTCCTGCATGGTGGGGCAAAGAGAACAATGGAAATGGAGACCGGCTACCTGAGTGACCATGGGCAAGAAATTACAGGGACTCCGTGACTCAGTTTTCTCCTGTATCAAAGAGGGCTAATGATGCCTGTAATGCCTCCTTCCTCCCAAGATTTTTAGGAAGCTCACATAAGATCCTGTTGGTCAGCTGCTTCATAAACTTTCAATGCACCAGAGAAATGTCACTTTATTATTGAGGGCGTGAAACAGAGGAGTGCTTCTGCCTATGGCTACAGACTTATAAATGAAACACTAAATTAGCAAACGTGAATACGGAAATATGAACTGGCATACCTCCATTTCAAGGATCTTCCTGAATATAGCATTTGCTAAGTATTCTCTGGTGAATCTGTAATGGTCCTTCCTCATGATGTTTTCTTTGTATTCTTTCTCAGAGAGTATCCTTCCACTTCTTGTGATCTGCAAAGAACAAACGAGATACAGAATTGGAAAACACACTCACACACACACACACACACACACTCACACTCACACACACACGCGCACACACACACACACACACACACACACACACACACACCCTGATACACTACAGCTGGGAGGCCATTTCTAAGTGGAAGGAAGGACAGCAATAGTTGATCGACTTTCACAATGAATATTTCATCAACTGAGAAGGGAGAACAAAGAGCAGGGGTCCCCTCATTCTGACGATGGCCAGGTGGTGGATCTGAAATTTTCCACCAGGTTTTCATTTGCTTAAACATGCTCTCTTGATGGAGCCCAGGTGTTCTTTGCACCAGCCTTTCTGTAACCATCCCCATAAGAAAGGATGATTTCAAAAGAGCACACTGGAAAAGAAAGAAAGCAGTCCAATGTCCCGTGTCACGGGAAGCATCACTGAGGCAATATGTGCACATTCTTGAAAAAGTTCTAAGTTCTGCTGAGCACCTATTAAAACCTATTATGTGCAGAGAAAAAGATCATGGTGAAGAGCCGAGCCTGGAAGACTCTGACCCATACTGGCTGTGTGACCTTGGACAAGTCACTCAGCTCAGAGACAATTTTCAAAGACTATATATAAGAGGCAGAGAAAGTGTATGTTGTATACATGCATTTGTATGCATATATGCATGTCCGTGCATATGCATATGTATACATGTGTGTATGTATGTGTTGTATGTGTGTGAGATGTGGATGTGCATTTACAATACATGAGCATGTATACACACCTTTGGCTGCATGCCACATATATCTATGGAATCTGCCAGATGCCCTTAGGCCTTAAGCTAATTTCGGGGAACCAGATCCTTTAAGTCTTGCCAAGTGCTTTGTCTAAGTGCTTTCACCGGAGTCTGTTGAAGGCCCTGTGAGGTTAAGTGCCCCAGGCATTTCTGTCCCCATTCTACATGGAGGAACACTTTTCAGAGACCGTGAAGTGAGTCTCCAACGGTAGGACCTTGAGAGTCCAAGCCCAGGTCTCTCCCCCACATCACACCACCTCCCTAGAGTTAAGGAAACTATTAAAGGATGTCATGGGGAGGAAAGATTAGACTTGATCCACTGGTCACTGAGGAAAGAAGCAGAAATTATGGGTGAAGGGCTCAAAGGGACCAATTTTGGCTGGATACAGGGAAATCTTCCTATGAATCAGGGCTGCTCACGGGGCAGGGGGCTCCCCATCTTACAGGTCTTGAGGTCGAGGCTGGGTGCCTTCTATGTGTGCATGGCGAGACCAAAGGAGATACCATCCCCAAGGCTCTTAGCACAGGGCCTGGCACAGCAGGCAGTACATAAATGCATGTTGCTGGCTATTTGGTTGGATGGTTGCTGGGATTCCTTCCCATTTTTGAATTCTCTGCTCTTGGGCTTAGCACCAGCAGGTGCTGAGGAAGCATCCAAAGAGCACCGAGGCTCCCCCAGGAAAGAGACAAGCTAAAAGCCGGTTCTTGCCCCCAGGAAGCTGACTTGCCATTAGAGGTGGCCAGGGATCAATCATGAGCTGGCTCAGACTGTCTAACTTTGAAATAGCTTTGTATTATTATATTGTCGCACTTTGTTATTTTCCTGCCTTGGTAAATATAATATAACTGAGATGATTTGTGGGAGAATACGTCTAGGAATCATGTAAGATGAGAAGGCATGGAGAGCTGGCCAGCACACTGATGGCAAGGACTCCCCACAATGATGAGGCCACAAGTCCCCTGAAGAACACTGTCCAAGTTCAGATTCACAGAATCTCTGACCACCCAGTTCACTCCACACCTGGTAAGGGCTCTTATCTCCAACTCCTACAACAGCCAGATGATGCTTGGAGCCTTCCAGGGGTCTCCCCAGCTCATTTTACTTTTGGACAGCTCCAATGGTCAGGACACTTTCCCATATATTGGTTCTAAAGATCCAAGATTGTGAAGTCTACTTTGATTACATAATAATGCAGGTGCAGATGGAATGAGCCTAAAAGACTTGCCTGAATCCATAAAGCTCCTCCATCACCTGCCATAAAGTGCTTTAGTTCAGAGTCTTCCTCAAGTCCAGGCTCAGGTGGGCAGCTATGGAGATGTCCTGCACTTCTGTGATTCTGTAGAATGAAGGCACTGGGGAAGACTGAGTTTGGGGGCAGATGATGAGCCTGTTTTGGGTCATGCTGAACCTTCAGAACCATCAGGGCATTTAACACATCAACAAGGCAGTGAGAAAGCAGGAGAACTCAGGAATAGGCTGGGTGGGGTCAGTGGATGTGGGGCTCGTCTACCTGCCCTAGAGAAGGGAAGCCCAGGGATTCCCTGGTGCACTGGAGAACACGGGCCAGACTCAATCCTGTCTCTGCCACTAACTGCCAGTCTGACCTTAGTCATGTCACTGAAGCTCTCCAGGTTTTCTCATCCCTAAAGTATGAGGGTTGACCTAGTTGATCCCCAATGTGCCTTCTGGTCTAAATCTATCATCCTATTTTTGGAGGCGATTCTAAGAAATAATGTAGGAAAAAAAGAAAACAGGTCTGACAGCCCCAGTTCTGAGATTGCCATTCCCATCAGTCAGTCAATAAGCATATGCCAGGCATTGTGATAAATGATTCTCATATATCAGGAAGAAGAAAGTGAACCAGCCCAAGAAGAGCCACACAGTTATGCAGAGAGCCAAGAGAGAAGCCGAGGGAGCAGAGGGCGCCAGCAGCACCAGGGGCTACAGAAAGGGGGGGATCCCATCGTGAGGGGGATGAAGACTGAGTCTGGGCAGAACCGTGGGGATTGAAGCCAGAATGGAGCTAAAGGAGGGGAGAGCCAGAGCTTAGCCTCACCGATGCTTCATCTCTCACATCCCCCAGTCACCTCCTCTCCCAATAGCTGTGATCCTGCCAACTGCTTTCATAAGTCATGGACTGGGGCCACTCTGCCATTTTGCCTGGCCTTCTCAGGATGCTCTCTAGCTTATCAAATCCTCCCTGTGACACCCAGACCTGAATGCAGTACTCCCCTGGAGGCCCCACCAGGGCAGAGGCTGTGGGCTGTCCCCTCTCTCCTCCCAGATGCTCCGTCTCTCCTCCCTAGCCCAGGTTTATATAGCCATATGTTGGACACAGCATCGTATCATTGACCCAAGGTGGCTTACAGTATAGTAAGACTAAAAGATGTTTTCCAAAATCTCTTGTCCAATCATTTCCAAGCTCATCTGGTACCAGAGAGGTCTACTTTGTGAATCCAAGCACAACTTTACATTTATCCCTATTAGATTCTGCCTTATTAGATGAAGCTAACTTTTGACCCTGCAAAGGTCCCTTTGGACACAGGCTTTCTCATCTAGCATGTTCTGTCACCTTCAGATCTGGCCCACATACCCTCTATGTCTTTGTCCAAGTCACTGATAAATGCTAAACAGCTCAGAGGACAGCACAGATCCTGGTGTGCTCCACCAGAGATCTGCCGAGGTGACGTCATACCGCGAACACTGACCACTGATTCTGGCCATTGAACCAGACCCAAATCCATCGAATCACACACTAACTGAGTGCCTGTCTCTCTCTTTCTCTCTCTCTCTCTCTCTCTCTCTCTCTCTCTCTCTCTCTCTCTCT
>NW_027185850.1:65531-67251 GCF_028583685.1 Petaurus breviceps papuanus | reverse complement strand
TCTCTCTCTCTCTCTCTCTCTCTCTCTCTCTCTCTCTCTCTCTCTCTCTCTCTCTCTCTCTCTCTCTCTGTCTCTCTGTCTCTCTCTCTCTTCTACAAGGATGGCTTGAGACACTTTGGCTGACACTGTCATCAAATCTAGGTACACTCTATGGCATTCCCTTGTGCTAAGGATAGTCATCCTGCCAAAAGAAGGGAATGCAGTGAGTCTGGCCATGGTTGCTCTTGGTGGTTGCTGCTTCTTTCCCTGGATGTTCACTAGCCATCCCTCGCACATTCTAAAACTTGGGAGGAGGTGCAGCCAAGCTCTTGGCCAACTGCTTTCAGATTCTCTTCTCCTCTTTTGGTTTTCCCTCAGAATGAAGGCATTCCCCCTTTCCCACTCTCTACAGTCTTCCAGATATCACTGGAGGTGGCTCAGCAGTCATGTCTGCCAGTTCTTCCAGAATCTGTCTTTGGGGCCATGGACTCAGAGAAGCCACCTAGTTAAACCCCTCATTTCAGAGCTGACGAACCCAAGGACCATGGCAGTTACTATCTTCCCAAGCTTAGATCAGGCAGCCATTGACAGAGAAGGACTGGAGCTGACCCACGCTACCTCCAAAGGTCTAGATGTAAGGGAGACTTACTCATCTCAGGCCCCACCTCCCAGGGCCAGTTCTGTGTGGTTTGCTCCAGTCCAGTTCTCCTTGGCAGAGAAAACAGAAGTGAAACAAGCTTGTTTCCCCACCTAGCCCAGGCCATCTGGGAGCCTCTGGTTGGTCTGTCCCCAGCAGCCTGAGCTGACTCCGAGCATCAGTCCCTCTGACACAGGGTCATACAGCTACTGAGGGTCTGAGGGAGGTTTTAAACTCAGATCTCCCTGCCTCATAGTTTAGTATTCTATCCACTGGGAAACCTAAGTGCCTTTAAGGGCTTAACTTACTTAAACTCTTGGAGCCTCAGTTTCCTCATCTGTAAAAAGGAGATAATAATACCTTTGGTACCTACCTGACAGGGTAGCTCTAAGACTCAAGATAATGTATGTAAGCATTATGTAAATGTCAGTGTAGCATTAATAAATTAAGTTAAAATTAATTAATTAAAGAGATTACTTTTCCAAGACTTTTAATGTGTATCCAGTAGGACTACCGCTATTGGGGCATGAAACGTAGGTTCCTAGAAATCTCCAAAAAGATGGTGTGGCCCAATAAAAAGAGAAATGGCTCTGAGTCAGAGATCCTGGATTCAAATCCCCCCACCCAGTCACTTGTTAGCTGTGTGACTTTGGGAAAGTCCCTTCCCTGGACAAGATGGTTTCTGAAGACCCTCCTGGCTCCTATCTCTGAGTTTCAGCTTCCTCATCAGCAAAATGAAAGGGCTGCCTCAGCTGACCGTGAAGGTCCCCTCTAAAAAGCTGCCATATTGTGACTAGAAAATGAGTGGTTGCCAGGCATGTTCCCCATGATGACTCATGATCTGTGAACACTAAAAATGCACGCAAGCCTATGGGAACCGTAGGATGACAAAATGAAGGAAGCCACCACATGGTGTAGACACGGGAAGCATCTGGAGCAAAGCCATCTCCTAGAAGGAGCACATGGAAAGGATATCACGTAATCTAATGTGAGGAGTAAATGAAAAAAAAAAGTGTGAAAAAAGGAAAGAACCAAGAGAGAATGAGTGAGGAGGAAGTGAAAAAAAAAGAGTGAAAAAAGGAAAGAACCAAGAGAGAATGAGTG
>NW_027185850.1:38145-65521 GCF_028583685.1 Petaurus breviceps papuanus | reverse complement strand
ATGAAAAAAAAAGAGTGAAAAAAGGAAAGAACCAAGAGAGAATGAGTAAGGAGGAAATGAAAAAAAAAGAGTGAAAAAAGGAAAAAAACAAGAGAGAATGAGTGAGGAAGAAATGAAAAAAAAGCATTAAAAAAGGAAAGAACTAAGAGAGAATGAATGGGGCAAAACCTCAGGGAAGACCCACAGAGCCTAAAGACATCATTAACACACAAGAGACAGCAACTTTGGCCAAGCTTATGGAGTCAATGAAGAGCTTCAGGGACAGGAGTGAAGGATGTCATTAAAGAAATGTGTGTTGGGGCGGCCAGGTAGCACAGCGAGTAAGAGCACTGGCCCCAGTGTCGGGATGACCTGGGATCAAATCCGGGCTCAGACACTTAGCACCCACTGAGAAACACCTGGCCTTGTAACCTTGAGCAAGTTACTTACCCCCAATTGCTTTACAAAAAAAGAAATGTGTGACGGGAAGAGAAGAGGGCCTGGCCACATGACAAGGATGAGGAGGGCAGGGAGAGCAGGGGGCTGCTGGAGCCCTCAAGATATCAAGAGCGAGCTGGGTGAGACTTGTGGTGGCCAGCTTCTGGGAGGTCACAGACAAGCGTCCCGTACCATCCTGACGCTGCCACTGCAGCATTTTTACACTTAAGCAGCATGAAAAGTCCCCTCAAATGCATTTTTCAAGACAAGTTCAGTTGAGTCTGGAATGGGGGGAGGTGGTAACCTGGGACACAAGGAACCATGGGAGAATGGAACCTGGGACACCATTTTGCTGAGAAGAATGGCGACCAGTGTAGGACTGTGTAAGGAAGGAGCTCAGCTCACCTGGGATCTGGGTGACAGAAGGAAGAGGAAGCAGCCATCTGGGAGCTCCTATTTTAACTCATTATTCCTGCTAAACAGATGCTAAGTTCAGTTGTTTCTAAACAGTTGAAGGACTGTTGTATGGGATCATATCCTGAGAGTTAGAAGGAGCACTGGAGGTCCCATAGCTCCATCTCCTTATTTTACTGATGAGGAAACCAAGGCTCAACGTTTCCCACAGTCACCCAGATAGTGAGAGAAGTGGAATCTGAAGCCCAGCCCTCTGACCACAACACCAACGCCCTGTCCACGCTCATACACAATGAGTTAGGCCCATGGCCTAACCCTAGTTACATCTGCCAAGTTGCCCCTACTTCCCCCCTGCTTCCTTGGCATCAAGTAGCTTTTCTTTGCCCATTTTCAGAGTCTGGCGCGAGCCCCTTTGTAGGGTTTATTGCCCAAGGCAGAGAAGACGCAACCTGAATTTCAGCACAGACCTTCTTAACCCTACGTGGAAGATGACCAGAGTCAGCCAGGATGTACACAGACCACAGAACTGCTGGTCAAAGAACAGTGCTTCTGAGGGAAACCATGCGAGCTCATCTTGCCTCCTCCACCAAGCATACCCACATCTTCCACCATTTAAGCTCGCCCTCTGCACTAGGAAACAAGTCATCTTGGTCCATCCTCCCCCCTGCCCATCATCACCTCTATGCTCTTTTAACCCGATCTCCCCTCAAACAGGCCTGTAAGACTGAAAGCAAGCTCAGTGAAATGGACTCCTAGGAAGCTGGGAGAGGGGAATGGAGACTTACCAGCCCTGACCTCTGCAGGTGTCTCCTTATCCTTGTATTGCTGAAGTAGCCGACTAGGTGTTTGTCTCTGAGACTGTTGTATGTGGCGAGTGGCCTGGAAGGTTTAAAAACAAACACAAAGTTAGTGTCATGGGATCCAGGTGGGTAAAAGGAAGTGAATCCAGATCCCCAAGGGGAGCCCAAGTTCAGGCCTCAGGAGGCTGCTGGCAAGGAAGGAGACCAGAACGAGATGAGGACAGGACCAGGGCCCTGCCCCTCCGAGGGGCACGAAGGTCTTCTCTCCAGTCCCTGGGACACATCAGGTGTCTCCCTCCTGTGAGAACTCACTGAAGAAAGGAACGCTTCTGCCTTCTCTCGAACCCAGCCCTGCTCCTAAAGGTCAAAGCACAAGCTTCTTTTCCACTATGTAAAGTGACGACATTGTGGCTTGTGCCACTCACTCTGGACACTCCAACAGTGGGAGGGTCCACACCTGGCCTCTCAAATTGTTGAGATGCACACTGAAGCACTGTTTAAGCACCTGCTGTGTGCCGGGCCTTGTGCGAGGCTCTCAGGATATAGACAGAGAAGAAGAGCCCTGGTCCTCAAGGAGCACACGCCCTCTGCCAGGTTCTCCAGCTAAGCTGTGATGTTGCCCCCTTCTTGGCTGACCTGCTGCACTCAGTGCTTTGCTCCAGTCTTGGGCCTGACTCCCTTCACCTTTGCCAGACCCCCACCCTGGAGAGCTCCCTCTTTCCTCCTTCCTTCCTCCTTTTTCTGCTCCCAATGCAGGTAAGGAATGCAGGCCATCACAACTTGATGATATCAAGTTTCAAATGGGCTTTCTTTGCAACTGAACAATCTTTTTTTTTCTTTTTTTTTCCAGAGGAAGAAGGTAGGGCAATTGGGGTTAAGTGACTTGCCCAAGGTCACACGGCTAGTAAGTGTTAAGTGCCTGAAGCCGGATTTGAACTCAGGTCCTCCTGACTCCAAGGCCAGTGCTCTACTCACTTTGTAACCTAGCTGCCTCTGAACAATCATTTTAATCCTTACCAATGAATTCTCTCTTCCATTCCCCATAACCATTATCCTAAATCTTTTCTCTCCTCAAGCCCTCCATGGTATTTCTACTCTCCATACTCCACCCCAAGGACTTTGTCTCATATTTCACTGAGAAAAGAGAAGTCATCTGCCATGGGCTCCACATTCTCCCCTTCTCTTAAGGCATAACCCCTAGATGTGTTTCTGAATATGAGCTGACATTTCTTCTCATGAAGATCAATCCCTTTACATGTGTCCTTGACCCCTTCCCCATCCCTTCTCATCCAAACAGTTACTGCCATAATCAGCCTTCCATTTTGATAATATTCAACCATCCTCTATCTACTGGTTGCTTCCCTATGGTCTACAAAGAAGCCCCAGGGGCATGGCTAGGTCACTCAGTGAATAGAGCACTGGCCCCGGAGTCAGGAGGACCTGAGCTCAAATCCGGCCTCAGACACTCGACACACTAATTAGCCATGTGACTTTGGGCAAGTCACTTAACCCCAATTGGCCTCCAAAAATAGGCAAAAAAAAAAGCCCCAGGCTCCTTTATCCGGAAAAACCAGCCCTCACTAGACCATATCATTCCCTAGAGAGGACTCTACACATCTTCCCTCTTTCTCAGTCAAACTGCTAAAAAAAATGTGATCTCCGGGTACCAGCCTACACTTTCCTCTGTTCTCTCTCCTTTCTCATTCAAACGAAAACTCTCTCTCCCAAGTTACCATAGAGCTTTTAATTGTCAAAGCCAAGGGTCTTTTCTCACTCCTCATCCTTCTTAGGCTCTCTGCAGCGTCTGACGTTGTTGACCACCTTCCCCTTCTGGACACACTCTTCTTTCTGGGAGTCTGTGACAAATGCTCTCTAGGCTCTCCTCTTCCCTATCTGGCCATTCCTTTCCAGTCCTCTGTGGTGGATCACCATCCATATCCAGCCCCATTAAATGTGAGTGCACTTGGAGCCTCTGCCCTGGACCCCATTTTTCTTTTCTCTATATTCTCTTTCATTTGGTGACTTCATGAGTTTCCGTGTCTTTAACTGTCATCTCTATGCGGATAAATCCAAGATCTCTAAATCCAGTCCTGGTCTCTCTCCTGAGTTATAATCCTGATGCCCAAGTGCCTAGTAGACAGTTCAAACTCGATTCCCACAAGCATCTCAATCTCAGTTGTGTCCCAAAATGACCTCCTTAGCTTTCTTTCCAAAACCATCCCACTCTTGCTGAGGGCACCGCCATCCTTCCAGTCATCCAAGTCTCAGAACTCTCTCTCATGCACTCACTCAATATCTCTTTAATTCATTAATCTTTTCATCTTCTCCTCTACAAAAGTGCTTACATATGTCCCCTTCTACTGTATCCACACCCCATATTCTGACCCTCATCACCTCTCACATCAATTACAGCTTTCCAGGTGGTGTCTCTGACCCAAGTCTCCCTTGGCTCCCTGGCACAGCGGCTAATGTGATTCTGAAAGTCTGACCACACCATCCTCTTCCCAAGAAGTCCCAGTGCCTCTGGGTCCAGTGCAAGCTCCTCTTTGGGCACTTCAGTTCCTGTCCAACTTGGCCCCAAACAAGGATAAAATACAAAGTCCTCTGTTTGGCATTGAATGCCCTTCCCAACGAGGCCCCCCTGCTTTGACTCCTCTTCACACAAGTGGAACTGGTCTTCTTCCTGCTCCTCAGACATGGTGGTCTCTTTCTCATGGCTCACTCCCATGCCTGGGATGCTCTCCCTCACCATGCTGCTCTCTTCAGACCTCCCACAGGAAACCTTTCCTGGCTCCCCCTCCGGCTGATAGCACCTGCTCCCTCAAATCTCCTTGCATGTGTACATTGGCTACGTTTTCTATTTGCTTATATATGTTGGGTTGTGCACTTCCTGGCCCTGGCCTCCATTTGCCAAATCCCTACCTCTCTTCCCAAGGCCCAGCTGAACACCACCTGCAGCCAAGCGTTTCCATTCTCTGCAGCCAGAAGAGAGTTTTTATTCTTCTCACCCTTCCAGACACGGAGCTGGCAAATTTCTCTTATGACTCCTTCCATTCTGTTTCTTACACCAAATTACATGCCTTGTGGCTCCAGGCCCCTTGTGTGCTCTCTGAGGGCAGGGACTATGTCGTCTCTCCCTTTGATCCCGCACCTGTTCTATATGCAACACATGCTTGTGAAGGGAAGGCTGAGAGTGAGCAGGAGTGATGTCCAGAGTGGCCGGGCAGTCATACAGCCACAAGCACTAAGGGCGTGGAGCTCTTGTGGAAAGAGCTCAGAAACACTAAAAAGGGGCGAGACAAGCTTCCTGCTTCAGAAAGACCGTGCTGCGGTGAATGCATGCATGAACGAACGAACGAATGAAAGAATGGATTCTTGGACTAGGTCTTAGATTGTCCTTTGAGGTAGGCAAAACACATAAATAGCACCTCATGTGTTCCTCACAGCAACCCTGGGAGGTTAATGTTATTTTATCTCCATTTTACAGAAACTGAGAGAGGAAGAGGTTAGGTGACATGTCCAGGTCCACACAGCTAGGAGGTGTTCAAGGCTTCATTTGAACTCAGGCCATCCTGATTTCAGACCCAGCAGTTTATCCCCTGCACCTCCCAGTCATCAAAGCATCTAACAGGTGTTGACTACGAAAGGCAATTTGTCAGGGAGGTCTGGATTCAAATCCTGCTCTGACACATCCTAGTGTGGGGTCCTGGGCAAGTCATTGTACTGTTTGCTCGAGGCTAGTCTCTAAGAGGACAAGCCACAGAGGAGGTGCTTATCTGTTGTTGGCAGACATTTCCTCACCTGGGAACTCCCCATACCAATAAAATCAGAAGTCCAGTCCCTATCTCTAAGTGCTCATTATATGCTCTACAATATATTGTAGAGATACCAATTTTAAAAATATATAAATGAAGAAATCCCTGCCCTCAAGGAGCCTACATTCTGGCAGGGTAAGGCAATACACAGTACATGGTAGCCAGGAAAGGGGACTGGGATCCACCATATTGCTGACTTGGCAAGATGGGTCTCCCTGCCAAGCCTACAGCAAGAAAGGCTGTTGTGTTCAGTGCTGCTGTCTCTCCGTGCAATGGCAAATTACCTGGGATCTGGCAGACCTTGGATCTACCTTGGATCTCCTACAAGCTTGATTGAAGAAACCAGGGCAGAATCTGACTGAACAGGATTCCTCGGGACAGTGCAACACTATTACCCCAAGCTCAGGCTTTCAAAATATTTCATTTTTTGGTCTAGATCCCTGGTAATAATAAATGACATAGTGTTTTACCATGACCAAGTATCTTTTCAAAGATATAGTTATCTCCTGTGAGCCTCATTAACAAGCCAAGGAAGTACAGGTGAAGCAAGTACTACCATTGTTCCCATTTTACAGGTGCAAAGACTGAAGCTAGGACTTGCCTAAAGTCACAAAGTCAGAGAAGAGAAGGGCCAGGACTTGAACCCAGGCTTCTCTTTTTTCCTGGTCTAGTGCAATGCACTCTGCTCTTTCTGGCTTCACTTTTTCCCACTCTGCTTCCAAGAGCGTTAACCTCCTTCCAAGTCTGGATTTCTACAGAAGATGTTCATGGTTTTATGGTGCTTGAGATAGCAGAGCTGTCTCTGCATTTTTTCACAAATGCCCACAATCCACATTTCAAGTAAGCCTGACTGACGCTAACACTTTCATCTTGTACAGAGCTGGTCATGGTTCTGAGGGTGCTATTCAAGGTGCCACAGGAAGAAAGCCCCAATCAAGCCACTTGGAGAGAGCAGCTCAGGCTACCATTGTCACCATCACCACCGGGGCCATTGTGATCCTCACCATTGTCATTCCCACCATCATAATAGCTCACATTTATATCAATGTTTGCAAAGAGCTTGGACACACATTATCTGAAGCCTCTCAATGAGCCCATGAAGAAGAGACTTCAGGTGTGTCTCACGCTCATTTGACAGAGGGGGAGACATGCTCTGGGAGGCCAATGACATCCAGTCAGTAAGGGGGTCTCACAAAGGAATCTCCTCGCCATTTCAAATGTAACAAAGTTTTATTTTGTCCTCTAGGGACGACACACCGGCCTCAAAGCCCAGAAGCTAAGATGTCCCCTTGAGGGCTGTGGATGCCCGAGCTGTAGGAATACACTCCCATGAGTTCACATCAGTGGTCTACATACAGTCTGAGGCTGAAGGCTTTCAGTGATGGGCACCCCCCAAACCTGCAGCAAACACCAGTGAGATGCTCTCTGAGATGCCCTGCTGGCCTAGGTACATGATCAAAGGTTTACTGC
The DNA here is from genome assembly GCF_028583685.1 of Petaurus breviceps papuanus. NCBI lineage: Eukaryota > Metazoa > Chordata > Mammalia > Diprotodontia > Petauridae > Petaurus > Petaurus breviceps. Next base: position 58,605 of record NW_027185850.1, on the reverse strand, counting down.
CACTGAAAGGTCCCCTTTCCCATCCTTACCCTTTTCTATTTCTTAGAACATCTTTTCAGTTGCTCATCTGTAGAAAGGTGAGGTGTCCTTCACTCCTAAGAGTCCTGATTCCACGCTTCACAGGCTTGTAAGAGAAATCATTAGTGTACTGTGATACAATAGACTTATTGTCTCTTTTTTGGACTCAAATATCTTTAAATCAATCTCTTTGCAAAGTCATGTAAACAGGAATGCTCAAATATTGATTAAAGAACCTGGGACCAAGAAGTCCTTCATTCAGGCTTCCTTGAATGCAGGACGGAGCTTTCCAATGGCCTTATGCTTAGACAATATTTCTTCCTTTAATACGGTCTGGAAAGTAGCTTTCACAAAAGAGTTCCCCCCAAATCCACTTGCCCAGCACTGTCCCCTCTCAGATCCACCACGTTGCACCTTAGTTCTTTTCTCTACTCCTCTTATCAATGGGCTAAGGGATCATAACCTTTAAAAATCTTCAGCAATAGGCCGAGAGATCTCTTCCCCAAGGCTACCCCCTCCCCCCAACTACCCATGCTTTAATCCAGCCTCAAGGATGGATTTCCATGGAAACCCAACTAAAAGGAAAGGCCTCATCAGCAGCAGCATCATCAATAGACATTTATTGAGTTCATACTGTGTCCATGGCATTATGCTGAGCATGTAGAAAGAAGCAGGAGACAAGGGCTTTCTGCTTTCAAAGAATTTAGAGCCATTTCATGAGATGGCAAGAATCCATACAAAGATGGCCGTCTTGGTCAACGGCATGGTCATCTGATCCAACTACCTGGTGTTTCTTAGATAATGACTATTAATGGATGTATTTTGATCTGAGGAATGGAAGTCACTACACTTTTTTTTCTAATATCTGTTCTTTTAATTAAGAGTCAAAACGCCTGGGCCTCCTCAGATCCACCAAACTGTACAAAACTGGATAAGAATTTGACTTCTCCAAGCTTCATTCAGTTTTCATTCGTGAAAGGAGATGGGAGGTGCGGGGGCAAGGTGACCACACTCCTATCCATCTCTATGGCTCAGACTTCCTATGAGGGTAGAACTGATTTCAGTGAACAGCACCCCACCACACCCACAGAAAGAGCTGATCCTCAAAGATGGGAGCTGGATCACTAGCTACAAACATTTCACTGTGCCGTGAACAACCCAGGTGCTTGATGAGTGTTCTAAGTGCCTTGTCTTCTTCCTAGTTTACTGGGAAGTTGGCAATGGGCCAAAATGATATTAATACTCCAAAAGTAAGTCAGCCCTTCTGGGCAGAGTGTTGTGCAGGTTTGATGTAACCTACTTGGGGCTTCCTCAACCTTCCTCACCTTTTGGCCCTCTAAAGCACCCCCCGTTTTGGGGGGAAAGTGATGGAATCCTGGACAACTTCACTCAGGTCAGTCAAGCTCTTCCAAAAGAAATCAGTTTGTCCAGTTCATTCACACAGAGGAATGAATGGCTAACTAAATCTGTTGGCAATATTCCGTGGGAGGAAAAGACACTGCTGAAAACACCTTTCTCAAGAAGTGGGATTTCAGGTTCTGCGGTGGCAGGGGAGGGGGGCCTAAAGGTGCTGCTCCCTCTGATTCTGCATCTTACAATAGCATGTAACCTTCCTGGGAGAAAGCAATGCTGGCTTTTCTGTCTTTATATCCCCCACACACTTAGAACAGTGCCTGAGATGCCGTAGACATTAACAAAGAGATCCTGGTGGATTATGACCAGTCGACTCAGTGATGGACAAGAGGGCCCAGACAAAGAGAAATTTTCTTTAACATTTCAGAATATAAAAGACTGTTATATACACGAGGGAAGAGCAGTTCTGATACCCAATTTTATCCATCTATCAAGTGAGAGAGAAGGACTGTACCTACAGCATGCACAGGGTTAGGGTTCCATGGATGGGGTTGGGTTATCCAGACTCTATTCACACAGATGGTTCTAAATGAAATCTACAGCTGGTCAGCTTTGGAGTTCCCTGGTTTGTGAGATAGAGAGATGGACAGATGGACGGATGGACGGACGGATGGACAGGACAGAGAGAGATGGATAGATATGATAGATGATTAAATGGCATCGCTAGATGGAGAGGATGGATGGAGATAAGTGGTATATAGACATATATGCATAAGGTATGTCTATACAGACACACATGTATGTACACACAGACATTGCGTGATTTGTCTCTTCTTGCCCTCTCTATAAAGCCTTCATATGGAACTTGGATAATTCTGTTTCTATACCAGAAATCATGGGAAGAAGATGGGGGAAGAAAGGCAAGCCTAAGTTGGCCGTCTTGTATCAGACACTGATAACAGATATGTAGATACAGGCTTAGATTAATACAGTAGAGAGAGTATGTGTGCATCCATGTGTGACGTGCATGTTACTTATGTAGGATCCATATGTATATGTGTGTATGTGCATGCATGTGTGCAGATATACGAGTGTGTGCCAGTCATTGTGCTAAGCACTGGAGATATAAAAAGCAAAAGTGAATTCAAGTCAAATATTTCAATTTGCACATTTTCAATGGGAACCCACAGACTTTCCACCATACCGCAAGAGAGCTTCTCAAAGCTCTTTTGATTCACTCCAATACCTTCTGAGTCAAATTCAGCAGCTGTAATCATTTACCATGTGCTCACTCTGTGCAAAGCCCCAGCCCAAGCTTATACTGAGGACAAAGGTGTGACCCATGTCAGAGGCCATTTCTTCCATGAAGTTTTCCCTGATGTAAAATGACTTCTCGTGATTCATGACTTCTGTGGCACTTCTGGGTTCCTCTGTCATGAACTTTCCATGTTCATAGAATGTAAAATTCTTCAGGCATGGAGGAATTCATTTTTGTCTTTATATGTCCATTGCCTGGCACTTCATAGACTCGCTGAATAAATGTGGTTTTGTGTGTGTGATTGACTGGATTGTGGATTCTGCTTATAATCACTGTGTGTGCACCATTTGCCCTCCCTAGATGGTAAGTTCCTTGATGGGAATACCTCTGTGTCCTTTCTTCTTCAGCATCACAGCACAGTATTTTTGTCACAGAGTGGGTGCATAATATTTGTGGAGCTTGGATAACTTCATCGGATATGACTGAGGTGCTTAGGTAAGTGTTAGAATGATGCTGTTATTAAAAACAAAAGGTCACTCAGCTGGGGAAAAAGAAAACTCATTTTGCGATATGTGAAATTAGAGATGTTATCCAGACAATGACATGAACATAGCTAGTTGTAACTGAAAAGACAAGATCATCAAATCAAAATACAACAGACTCTCAGGTTCTCTGCCTACTGTAACTACCTCTAGGAGGCCTGATGACTAATTAGAATTTTGAGGGAACATTTGAATCATATGCCCCTATTAGAAAGTAACCACTCATCCTTGTGCAGTCCCTTCTGAATGGTGATACCGGCTTCTGTTTCGGTTTTGTATTTTTCAGTTTTTACTCTTTTTTTTTTGTTTACTCAACTGTTTGTTTTTGCTCTCGTTTCTTTGTTTTCCAGGAATACTTGAAAGTCCTCTCTTTCACTGAAGGTCCATTTTTCCCCTGTAGGAGAAATCCCTCAGTTTAGCAGTGTAAGATAGAGCCTGAGCTCAAAGACCCTCTAGGTTGGTCAGATGCCAAGTCCAATGGGGTTCAATGGATTGAGAAGGGAAATGGGGCAGACCAACATTTATCTAGAAGAACACAGGATTGAGAATTTTGCAGTATCTTCCTTGAAATCTCAGTTCTGCCACCAACTCATGTTTCTCTTTGGACAAACCCTGCTCTCAGGACCTCCATTTCTCTTCTCAATGAGTCTTTTGTCCCTACCACAGAGCTTTGTACCAAGTAGGTGCTTCATAGATACTTGTGAGCTTGGAGTGAAGCCTTTCCTGGATTGAGAATTTCAAAATCCAAGAATGCTCATTAAAGAGGAAATGGAGCTCAGTTTGGGGACCTGTCCTTGAATTCCAGTGAAGGGGGTTAAACCAGAGGACCTCTAAGGGGGTCTCCTCCAGCTCTAAATCTGTGGTCTTAATATAAGACCACAGGAAAAAAGGAAGCTCCATTAGAAATCTGTTAAAAAGTATTGCATATCCTGTAATGGATTCATAGGGAGTTTTCGGGGTCTTGGAAAACAGAAAGAATTCTCTCCTACTGTGCTACTGCATGACCTTGGTAATGGTATCACTTTACCATCCATCCACGTTGCTGCTTACAGTTATCTAAGAAGAGGACTCAGCATCTCATCCGATCTCAAATCAACCATGCGAGTTAGACAGACAGACATCTGTGGGCAACATTGAATTAGTTTTCTCTATCTATCTACCTATCCATACACCTAGAAATGACTTTCCATATCTCTCTCATATCTACATACAAGTAGATACAGAGACACAAGGAATTTACAAAACACCCCAAAGCTGGGTCCTTACTGACAAACCATTGTCACTTGGGTGATTTTCTGATATGCACTAGACTTGCTTTGGATTTAAAGCTCTCTAAGAGTCAAAAAGAAAAACAAAAGTCCCTGGCTTGTCATTCCAAGGAATGCTAAAGACAACTGAAGAGTGGCAGTGGATGGAGAGGCCATTTATTTTTCGTCCCTGAATAAGGAGACTTCTTGCCAAGTGAATTAAACTATAAATAAGACCATGAGCCCTGCATCTTACACAAGCTGACTGAATTGATATTATATAAATTATTGTATATTACTTTCCTCATTTCCTTTTGATTTGCATTTGGCGCTGCCAGATTGCAGCGATTACACTAAATATTGATTTACAGTGTCACTCAGCAAATTCTAATGATACAGCCTGGGGAGAGCTTTAATATTATTTTATTTACATTCTTAATATGTCTGGGTGAAATAACCAGTAAAGAAAAAAAAAACCAACCAACACTGTTCTCCATCTGTGCGGACTAATGGTCAAGCTAACTTGCAAACATTTCATTTCATGACCAACATTTGGGTAGAGCCCACAGTTGATTTAACCAGCTCAGTACATAACTTCAAGCAAACCTCTACAATGTCTAAGAAGCTCTCAGAATTCTCTGGTTTGGAAGGGATCGTTTGCTCAAAAATCTAATGCAATTTTAGAATGATTTTTCATTCCACAAAAGAGGAATCCCAACTAGAGACAAGAGAGCTACACCCCGGAGCCCAGTGGGAAACAATGCCTAAGGAGAACGTCATGGCGGGGGGGAGGGCGCTACCTAAGGGGATAAAAGGACTTCCAGTGTGGAAGCCGTCCCTCATTAGAAACATGTTCTACACACATTCCTTCCTAGCATTATCCTTTCAATGCACGCCCACTCTCCCCATGTATGCTGGGGATATTTTTCAGAGAGTTCTCCCCAAAGACATGTTTGCCATTGATTCCACTTGTTATCCTATCTCAAATCTAAATAAAACTAGCAGGTGAGTTGTTAGCAGGGAATCACATCAGTGGGGGCTTGTGAGAGATAATATGGCCCCTCAGGAAGACCCCATAGCAAAGCAATTGTCCCTCTGGGACTACAAACCCCCGGTGTCAGGGCAGTGAGCCCAGAAGGAGTACTCTACATGAACAACAACCACATAAAAATGGTCCAAATGACTAATAATAAGTACTACTCAAATTGAAACAAATGTGAAGACACAACTCACATCCTTGTGATTGCCAAAGATAAAAATCAGAATAGAGTGGGTGGGGCTAGAGGAATATAGGAACAGGAATAACTTGGCGGAGTCATTCAATTTTTCCTGACCATTCTGGAAAATACTTTAGAATTGTACAAGAAAAGTTATTAGATGACGGGGAGTCAGGTATAAGAAGACTGGGAAGGTAGGAAGGGACCAGGTGAAGAAGGACTTTAAATACCAAACAGAGAAGCTTATATTTCATCCCAGATGTAACAACCACTGGGGTTCATTGAACATGGGGGTGACATGGTCAGACCTGCCCTTCAGGTCGATCACTCCAGCAGCCAAATGGACCATTGACCAAGTCCATCTCTGTTGTTACACTCTTCAAGGAATCTTGCATCATTTTAACATGTATATAGATGTTTAGTGGGAAAAGAACCTTTAAAACAGTAGCCTTTGCTCTACTAAACAATGTTTTGGTATATTCAGCAAACAATAAACATAATAAGATTTATATTCTCTAAAACTTTCATTCAGTAACATACTGGCAAAAAAAGACTTCATGTCTGTGTCTTCTCTTCCCTTCTAATGCCTTCATTAAGCCTGCCCTTGTGGCATGGATGGATGGCTCATCCTCATGGAAATCCTCCAAGAGGAGAAAAGTTGTTAGAGTTACTGACGTTCCTTTTGTAATAATAATTTAAAAAAAAACAAAATTTTTTTCCACACCTTTGATAAATTGTCCTTCAGATGCTCTGAAAATGTATTTCTCAGCACCCACAATAAGTTGTCTTTTCCAGAACATAGCTTGTGTACAGTTATGGGATTTAAAGATCTTCCATGCCCTTTGAATTTGCTGACCTAGCAGGAAGGGATAGGGCAAGAGGAGGTGGAAGCCAAGCTAGAGTGCCTGCTGTGACTAGCAGGCTGCGTGACTGGCGGCAGTGGTAGGAGCCAAGGGGGAGGTGGAGGCAGAGGCGTGAACTCCTGTTTTAGAGCCAGCCTCCTGCTGAGGACAGCCAGGGACTGGAACTGTGGGGCCGGAGCTGCTGGGAGCACGCTTCCTGGACGCTGAGCAGTTGCCGTGAGTGGGGAGAGGAGGACCTTTGCCTGAGGTAGCCTGTTCTGTTTTGAAGGCTTGAGAATGTGGGTGCTTACTAAATTAACTATGTGTGCCAACTTCATAACTACTGTGATGGCTTTGACTTTCTGGTTTGGGGACTCAGTTTTCTGGTATTTGAATAAATGTTCTAGCTTTATTCCCCTTGTAGAGAGCCTGGTATATTTTGTGATTAATAATCACATCAGCAAATTTATAGTTACTGTAGGCATTGTGAATACTGCATTGTTGATACACCTTGCTGGGTCCCTTGGGTTGAGTCTGTCTGCTTTGCCCATCTTTATTCTTGTCTGTGGACTCTCCTCTATAAGCACATGTGAGACTCTACTGTCCCAATCTAAACATGGTGGCCTACTGTCCTGGACAGTGGAGAATCTTGATAGATCTTTTCCATCTTTTGTCTATTTGTTCCCCCTCTTCTGGCACATCCCTAAGTGCCTTCAATATCACTTAATACTGTCTCTCACCAAGGTTTCTTTTATCTTTCTACTGCTGCTCCATGTTTTATGAGATAACACTGTGCATAACCTTCCAATGTACTTCCCTATAAAGTTTACAGATGTTTCTTTTGTGAACTAGCATTGCTCCTGCTTACCAAATCTCTTCGCTTTGCAAAAAAGTCAAATATTTACTGCCTGTGGTGGTTTTCAGTGGCTTTTGACCTCCCATTATGACAATCACATTATATTAATTAAATTTCATTATTAAATTGTTACAGTTAATGTTGCTGTTCTCTGCCCATTTTACATCTCAGATTTGGCACCAATCATTTATTTAAACAGGTGAAACTGCAATTGTTTGCATTGGGCAATATATCTTTTTTTCCCCTTTTGTAGTCCTTCTAGCCTAATACTAATGTTATCTTGCTGTTAACAAGTCAATGACCTGTCTATATATAGACAATTGACTTAGGAATGACTCCCACACCACTGAGTTGTTTTCCATCTTTTAAGATAAAATCAATCTCATTTTCAAAGATAATACTTGGTGTTTGTCATGTGTGGTACCTTTTTTTTCTTATGAAAGCATTTGCAATGTATTGGCATGAAGCTTCAGTGCAGTCCACACATGTTGGGATCTCTTCCTCCTTCCCCTTGCACCAGATTTTCTAACTTTTCTTGGTTTTTTGCCACCCTTGATCTATTACCCTAGCAAGCTCTTCTCAGTATTTATATCTATATTCTTTGTGCTGAATGTTAACACAGGCGACCATTGTTTTTGTGATGACCTTCTTACAAACAGTGAACATGAATGCTGCAACACAGGATCAGGTATACAATCAAATGGCATTTCTTTCTGCCTTTGGACGCATGATAAAGCCAGTGCCTTAAGGGAAACCCGCAAGCCAGCCTTACATTTGCCGCCAATCCCTTCCCTAAGTTATCTTTCTTTTCCCTTTTCTCCCCAACCCCTCTCTCCCAAACTACCTGTTCTTTCGCTCCCTTGTGCACATGTTTGTGCACTTATTAAACTGATATATGTGCTATTTATTCTATATGCACTTGTCTCCCCCACTCAAATATAATTTAATTGTGAGTAAAGATGCTTCATTCTCTGTACCTGTGTCTCCAGCACCTGGCTCAGTGTCATAGTAAGCACTTAATGAGCACTCGGAGATTGCTGGACTGGTAGATTGACTTTGCTTAAGTCAAGAACGTCAAGAGTGATACAATTCAGTCCCCCAAGAGTAGGTGCCCTCTTGTGCCACTGGATGAAGTCCTCACATTCGGAGCTGCAGTCGTTAAGGTAATGACTGTGGATGATGCCCCACTTCCCATGACTTTGCCACCATCAGAGTAAAAGCAGAAGAGAAATGGGCCTGATTTCGGATCACAATCACAACCTTGGATTTTGTTTCATGGATTGCCACAGCCACGTGACCAGTCCCAAAGCCTTGGTGCTGAGCCTCTCAGTTTCAGACATGGCTGGCCTAGAGTGTCTGCAAGAAGCAAATAAGGAGTCTGTTTCTGGGACCGTACTAGAAATCTTCCAACAAGGGAGAACTTCCCAGGTAGAGCTTTCCCTGGGTCAGGAAGCCTTTGAGAACTCTGGGTCACCCGTGCCAGGAGGCACCAGAGTGGGGCTGTATGCACAAGGACTACAATGATGTAAGTGAAAAGAACACTAAGAAAGAAATTAGCTCACTCTCAGTAACTGCAATGACCAAAAAGAGACAATGAAAAATGCTTCCCTCTGCTCCCCTGGGAATCAGGGACAGAATGCACTTTCTCAGACAAGATCACTCTGTTTATTGGTTGTTTTAGCTTAATGTTGTCTCTGTTACAAGGGAAGGTTCAATGCAGAGTGGGGAGCAGGGGGGGAGAGCAGGGTATCTAGAAATAATAACAACAGCTAACATTTATATGGTACTTTAGAAGACATATAAAGCACCTTGCATTTGCAATCTCATTTAATCTTGTGCCATACATGTTCTTATTATGCCCATTTTGCAGATGAGGAAACTGAGGCAGGTGGGGGTTAAGTGACTAGGCAAGGGTCACACAGCTAGCAAGTGTCTAAGGCAAGATCTGAACTCAGGTCTTCCTGATTCTAAGTCCTGCACTCTATCTACTACACCAGCTAGCTACCTTACCTTACTGTGATATGAAAACAAGAGACATCAGTAAAATGACAATTCTGTAGAGGAAAGAGTTGGGCTTTTTCTGAATAGGGAGAAGACTATTGCAAAGATCTGTAATAGACTTTGAGGCACACAAATGCCACATAAAATTCACACATATGAAATATTACTGGTCACAGCCCAGAGAAGGGAAGGGAGAGCCAGATTAATGGCCACCATAAAACATTAGGGTTCAATTCCGCTCGGAATCTTGACATTTTTACAATGCCATATCCTAACTAGAAGGTGCTATTCATAGTACCTGGAGTACTTGGCTGCATCTTCTTTTGCTTTAATCTTTCCCCTACCCCTTGAGATTAAGGATGCTCAAAGGTTTGCCATGTTTGTTAATGTCATCTGTGGAGGTCCTACCAAGGTCAAGATTTCAGGATGCACCAAGTGATGCCCTCGCATGTCTTGCCGCCACACTGGCCACCAAGAGTGAGCCCTAAAGACTCCCTGTTAAGTTACAGAGGATTTTTGTCTTTTGCACAAATGACAAAATTGCAAATCACGTATTATTTTTTCTAATATAAATTCTTGGGCAGTCTTGCCTAGTGCACAGAGAGAGCCTGACTTAGAGTTGGGGAGACCTGGTCAACTGTCTTGTTTCTGGCACTTCTGGCTGTGTGGCCTTGGATAAGCCACTTGATCTCTTAGTGCCACAGCTACTGTTCAAACTCCAAATGAAGAGCAGACGCTCATTTGCATTGGAAGAGGGAGTTTACCGGGTCTGGCGCCACGCACCCTGGTCTACAAAAAGAAATTTGTATTCCTTTGCTGGTGTTTGTTGTTACTAATCAGGTCATAATTCCAGGTCTCACTAGATTAGAAATTTCCCTTTTCTTAGCTCTCCCCAACTGCAAATGACTAGAAAGTCCTTTGATCACTAATCAAATGGCATTTCTAAATCAGCACCAATGGCGTTCTTTCACTGTTGCCTCTGAGCTGTGACGACCCTGCATGTCTCAAATATGTCTGTAGACCTTCTATATGTCTCCATGTGGATTCTATTTTGTGCCCCCCCCACTCCCACTCTTAACGTGGCCCTTCATTCGCAATGGAGCAGACACTAGATTCAATCTTTTCGTTTCTATGTTTCTGTTTTTCTTCCTTGACACTGTACCAAGCCACAGTCGGTCATTTCTTACGGAACCAAGCAAATAATACAAGGAGGTATTTCAGAAGTTCAGTCTTGAAGCAGGAATAGGTCAAGCACTCATAGCATTAGCTATGGATTTAGACAAAAGACAGATTGAACTAAGAGCTTTTGAGTGGACAGAAACCCAGCGAATCAAGTGAGAATGCTCAAGTGTTTTGTGTCAGCAAAGGAGGAGACCAAGAGCACTGGACAATGGGAATAGCAGAGAGAGCCAAGATCAGACACACTTCCCATCCCTCCCACCACTACTGGTTTTCACTAGAAAGAGTAGAAGAGGCAAAGGAAGGAAGGGACAGGATTGCAGTGAGTTGGGCATTGCCACCAATGGGTTTTGCTCAGAAAGCGAAGGTTCATGGGATTGCGGTCTTGGCTTAGAGCTGGAGAAGACCTTGGAAGTCATTGGAGTGCTGAGTACCATGGGCCCCAGGCAGAACTTTAACATCAGCCCAGATGGGATCTCGGGCTTCTGCAGCAAGCTTCGGGAAGCTAACAAATGCCCAGACAGGATTCCTTTCATCTTGCCCATTTTGCTGCTGCTTCTACAGAAATACAGCAGGACTCCGGGAAGGCAAGCCAACATGCGACTCACTCTGGCCAAACAATAACCTGGAGCACTCCCTCCTCCCAACTAGGCTCGGGTATTTGCACAAAAAAAGGAACTCAGGACCTTCCTATTTTAACTAGACCACCACTATGAGAAAGGTCCCCCGTGGATTGAAGCTGATGCCTAAAATGCCTCCTGACTTGGTGGGATCTCTGATCAAGGAGCAGAGAGTCAGAGCCGGCTGAGTGCAGGGCAAGGAGTCAGGGGGCCTAGGTTTGAATCCTGCCTCTGTGACACTGGGCAACAGCTTAGCCTTCCCAGAATCAGGGATCATGGGCTGCCCACTCCGCCAGCCTGGGGACAACAAAGACAAAGCCCCAAGCTCTCCCAGCCCCCAAGGAGCTTCCATTCTACTGTGGAGGTGGGGAACCTGAGCACAGTATGCAAACACAGAATTAGACAAAAGCAAAGACAAAGCCTTGTGTGTTTTACCGCACACGTTGGTGTGGAAAGCTGCAGGAACTCTTACATTTGGGAACATAAGGGATCTCGGAGACCATCAGGCCTAAAGCCCTCGGACCACAGATAGGGAGACAGACTCAAAAAGGTTTGCTCAGGGGATCATGCATCCAGGAGGTGGCAGGGATGTGAAATCTTTAGTGTTCTAAATGGAAACCACAATGTTTCAAACCAAAGCAAGCCAGGCTTCTAGGCTCCCCTGGCCATTCTCACACCATGCTCCAAAGACAAGAGGAGACCGAGGTCCAGTCCAATGGCCTCTCCATCTCACTCTCTCTTGGCGGAGCCTCTTTCTACGGAGGGAAGAGTACAATACCGGCCATCATGGAATGGGAGCAAGAAGGGACAGACACACTTGGCTCACTCTTCACAAGCCACAGCCTGGGGTCCTGCCAAGTTTATAAGAACACAGTGTATTTTTAAAGCCAGAAGAACAATATAAACTACATTGATGATCCTCAGTGCAGTGATTGACTTTTCCTGTCTTCATGAAAAAGCTAGAGTGCCCCTGCTGAGATGAATCCAGGAGATGAAAGCTGAAGGTCAAGTCAGCTGCTCAGCTGCCATTCCAAGAACTTTTTCTGGATATCTTGCAAAAAACATGTGTATGCAGTTCACCAACTGTGCCCTCACCCTTTGCTTACTGTTCTCCTCCACTAGAGTGTGTTAAAAAGAAAGAGAAAAGTGGGGCTGGGGGAGCAGCCTCAGGAAGCCCCCCCCCCCCGTACTGGCCATTCCACAGCATCCCCCTCTTCCTCTAGACTACTAACAGGCTGCCAAGAGAGAGAAAGGAGATTTCAATTGGGTCCCCACAGCAACTGACGCTTTCAGCAAAGAAGGGTCTGTGCAATGTCTGATTCTCAAAAAGAAACCCCAAATACTTCAGACATCGATGCACAGATACTTTTAAGCCTCCATTAGCATTAGAAATACAACAGAAATGTGTTTCTCCCCCTTCATCCCTTTTTTCATAATCCCTAAAATACAAAAGAAAGTTATTACCTTAGCTTGGGTGGATCAAAGCCAACCATGCAAGCAGGACACTTCTCACACGGTCAGAGAAAAGGAAAGGTGACTTAGCATAGGAAACCCTAGAATGAGGAAGACGTGGGCTCAGATCCAGCCCTCTTCATCTTTAATATGTGGAGAACACAGGCTGCCTCACAGGGAATCCTGAGCAGCAGAGGAGGCACGGTCCGGGCGGCAGCTGCTTGCCCAGATTTGGGCTGGCCCTTTTTCCTTCTCTCCCGCCACATCTCAGCAAGGCCTATGGAGTTGAATTTGCCACCTGGCATTGGGATCCTTTTGCCTGGTGAAGATAACTCTGGGCATTTGTTTGTGACAGGGGTTCTCAAGCCCCCTCTTTTTGTCCTAGGTCCTTTACCAGTCCGGGGAAGCCAAACTCCCCATTTCAGAATCATGTTGGTAAACCCATTAAAAAAAAAAAAAGACAACTGCAAAGGAAATCAACTAGAACGAAATGCGGTTTTCCATGTTTTTTAAATAACATGTTCCCAGACCCAGGCTAAGGAGCCCTGCTTCGGCCTTGGCTTTTATAACTGCCTCCTTTCTAGGATGCTACCTCCTGTTTCCTTCCTGCCTTACGGTGACTTTGGCAGGACCAGCTTGGAGGTCATTCCTAACCCCTCCACTGTCTTTTTCAGTTCAGTTTTTATTTTCTGGCAGAGACAAGACCTTCATAATCATTTCTATCCCACCCTTCAGTGTCAGCCAAAGACATTCTACAGAAGAAATTTCGTAATTCCATTGATTAAATCTGAGTGAAAAATAAACCCCTCCCCTGAACCCAAAGACAATGTCATCAAACTTGTATCTGGCTGTTTTCTTTTTCTTTTCTTTTTTTTGGTCACCTAAAATTTACCATATCCCTTGGAGTGATTTTTGAGGGGCCACAGCTAACTACCAGTATTTATAGGAAACAGAGGAAACTCAGTCAGCCACTTGCCCATGGTTGCTTCAATGGGAGGCTTGGTGTTTGGGCTTCAGAGGGTAGGGGTATATGGGGGTGGGAGTGCTGGAAGAATGTCTAAAAATCAAAAGCTAAAACATGTTTTGCTTATTCTCCTGCATGGTGAATACACTCCACACACATGGGGCTAAGTCATGGGGCTAAGGGCCTGAAGCTAACCAAAGCTCTTGTCTGCTGAGACATTCTGCTCTACAGAAACCTCCTTAAGTGTGGGACGATCAAAGCTTCCATCGGCTGCTACCAATGGATGGCCACTAAATTCAAGGGCTATTAGAAACAGAAGGACACCAGATTAACACAATGGAAGCATGGACAATGTTAAAAGGTGCCCCCCAACTTGGATTCATGAAAATGACCCGACTCAGAGAAGAGATGAGCAAACACCACCCTCTGCTCCCAGGGGAGAGGATGGGGCCTATGGATGTGGAATGTTGCATACCCCCATCAAACAGAGCTTCTTTAAAAGCTGACTTGTCTTAGCTGTCATTCTTCTTTGTCACAAGGAGGAAAAAGAGAAATGTCAGAAAATGATGGTCATTTCGGTCCTGGCATTCCCATTTCCTGGAACTTCTGCTTTCTGCTTGTGTGACTTCAAGCAAGTCCATTAATCTGTCTCTGTCTCACCTTCATCATTTTTAAAAGAAGAGCATTTGGACTGGATGACCTCAGAGTCCCCTTTCGGCTCTAAATCTTGAATACTAACTTAAAATAAAAAAGACCAGGGCCTATCCCTGTGAGTGGTCTTTACGACCATTTTTATTTACTCCTAAATACAGCTGAACCAAGTCAGCACTGGCCGTTTACAATTTGTATGTAAGTCGTTCAAGCTGTAATTAAGTAAGTAATAGAATCCAAAAGCAATGGGATAAGGGGTCCATCAGTGCACCCCTCATTGACTGGTGGAGTTTTGAGGAATTAAAATATCTGCTTTATTGTACAATTGTACTTCATTACCATGTTCTCCTTGAAAATAAAGTCATAACAACTAACTGCTTTAGTAATGATGGAAAAGCTTTCTCAGCTTTAAAGAAACCCTTTATTTGCTACTGAAATTTTTATTATTTCTAAATGGTGGCATATGCAAAACTTCATTCCTTTTACTCCGAGGAAAACTTTAGTGGTTTGGAAATCTGGCCCTCAAGTACAATTGCCAGCACTCTGTGCTGGGGGTGTTCAACTGCAGTTTGCTGTTTTGCTTTTTCTTTGAAAGTGGGTCAAAAAGAGAAGCAGAAAGTTCTGTGACCCCAAAATACTCCTGATAAGCAAACACTGGATTGCAACCATAGCCCGCCATCCACATTCTCAGCAACAAGACCAGGGGCTGAAGAAATTCACTGGGGATTTGTAGTTCTTGCATCTACATTAGCTAGACTTCATTTATAGGTAAGAATAAAGCACAGATAAATGAGAAGGCCCTCTGGGCCAGTACAGATTCCAGGCAATGCCTGCATATTCCTGGTGTCATACTGTAGCAACAACTCTTGCATTAACATTAAAAGTCTTTGTTTCATGGGTCAAAGAAAGAAAAGAAACAGAATGTGTTTACAAAATGTCTGATCTGTGCCCACTCTCGCTACTAATAGTATGTGATTGGGTGATGAGGATATACCAGGTTTATTGAGGAATATATTTAGCTTCTGTTCTTACCATTACCATAGACACCTTTGCTTTGAGCTAACTGTGTTAGTTGACTATCGTGGGTAACACACTGATGGGGGCTCACAAGTTCCAGTTTGATAAACCTAGGCCTAGAGAGAAACATCTGGGACTCCTTGAGGGGGAGATGCGAGTGTGAGAGGAGCTCTTGGAGGGGGTGTTGCCCTAGATTTCATTTTAAAGTTCTCTTCAGAGCCCCAGCTTCCCTCCCCTTGTAGACACAGTGAAGGGTCGGACAAGGGCTTCAGAAAAATTTGACTCAAGTAACAGAAGTCTCAATTATCTACAATTTAACAAGCAGTTACAGATTTTCTCCACTTAAAAATTGATGATTAAATGGTCTAATCAGACTCCTAACAGCCAAAATCTTGAAAAACACAGGAAGACAAGCATGACTGACACATTCATTTTCCTGAAGGGAGGCACAGCCAGACACCAGCTGAAGAATAAAGAATTCCTCTTCCATCAAAATATCCTGCAACAAACTGCAAATAGGGACACCAGAAGATGTCTCTGCAAAATGCAAAGTGTTTCAATGCCAATTAAAGAGAGGGAATGATAAAGGATAACAAGGGCCCAAACTGAAGTCTGAGAACCTAGATTTAAGACGTCGGAGAACCTCGGTTGAACCCCACAAACTCTAGGTCTCTTCTGGCTCCAACCTATAATCCTACAAGCTAAATATGAGAGCCAATAAAGCTTTGGCCTCAAAGTCATGGAGACCTATGGCCAAGTCCTGCCTTGGACACATTCTAGTCACAGGACTATGGGCAAATCACTGAACTTCTTAGTGCCCCCAAACAGTTTTCCAGGACTATAAGTTACAGATCGATGGCTATCAGTCACAGGAAGAGAATTTCCACAGATCTGGAGAGGTCCAAAATATAAGATCAAATAAGAAACAAGTGCAGCTATGAGGAAGGCAGGTTGATATCTGAAAAAAGAATACTGAACACAACATCAAGTCTGAACACAAGACCCAAGTTGAAATTCCACCTCTAGCACCTATTTGCTGTGTGATTATGGGCAAGTGGCTTAGAATCTTTAAGGATCAGTTTCTTCGTCTGTAAAATTGGGAGATTAGTACCTACCTAGTAAGTGAGATACAAATGAAAGTACACCATGAGGTATATAGTGGGTGCTTCATAAATGCTTGCTGATTGGTTGATGATGGTATTTGAGGCACCTTGCAAACCTAAAGGTGCTATAGACATGACATCGATCATTATGATCCCTGGACCATTTCCCAGAGAGACTTGGAACTGATTTCCAACTTAGCGCCTTCCTTTGCTTGCAGTTTCTGAGTCATTCAAGCTTATTTCATCTGCCCAGAGAATTCATTAAAATGTGAAATCTGCAAGTTAGACCATAAATTCCAAGTGTAGCCATTAATGCTGCATTTCAGACATCACAAACTTCCAATGACTTGAGATGTGTTGTCTTCTGCTAATTTGCTGCTCTCAATAACGCACAATAAATTCAATTAAAAAGAAAAGCATCTGAAAATTATTTGCAAGATCAACTAGGATAGCTCTTGGCTCCCTAGATGTATCATAATAAAAACTCATCTAATATGCATTACATTGTTTAATTCAAAAGGAAATTGGATCTTCTCCTGCCACCCACCATAAGGGATTGAAGTCATTTTTTTTTTTAGCAGCTAATGATTGTGTTAATTTTCTTGAAATATTTGAAGTATTTGCTAAGCTCGTCTTCTGAGGCAGATCCTAATAAAGGTAAATTCGAATGGATGATCATGGCCTTCCTCCCCAAAAAGGCCTGTCCCTGATCAGTCCCTTAGAGCTCAAGGGAGTTCTCTGACCTTTCTCCCCAACCTACCCAAAGGCAGCTTCCTAATGTTCCTGAAATCCTATGAGCATGGAGGGCTTTAAATCCTGCAATAAGGCATTTCGCTCACAATGACATCTTCTAAAAAACATATCAAATCGGTGTCTTCCTCATTCATATGCAAGACACAAGAGGAAGAGTTTATTTTCAGTCTCAATTCTCCAAGTTAATGCCTATTTGGGTGACCTGTAATTTTGCATTTAAACATATAATGCTCCACACCAGGGGGTCTTCCAGATCCCAACTACTGTCTGAGCTGAATTTATGTACTCCCCACATCCATCCTTCTTTTTTAATTCTTCAAGTTAACATTTCAAAGGGGGTTTAGTTAGCCCAGGGAAGGGGAGGGGGGGCGCGAGGCCGATGCAGCTCCTCGTGCTCCTCCGCCCCCTCCTCCTCCCCCTCCCCTCCTCCTCCTCCTCCTCCTCCTCTCTCCCCTTCCCTCTTTTCCTCCCTCCCTCCCTTGGAGGAAGGAGGGGGAGGAACCCTGGGCCGAAGCAGCCGCCCGTGCTTGCAGGCTCCAGGTGTCACTTACCCAGTGGGGTGAGGACGGCTCATTTTTGCAGGATGCCTTGCGGACAGCGGAGAAAATACGAAACAATTATGTGCTGCGCCAGGCGGCGGCTTGGGGGATGGGGGATGGCTCTGTGTGTTAGGGGAGCCGGGACGTGGCCGTGGCCCGCAAGCCTACGCTGCACCGCCCGCCAGCCCCACCTGTGGCAGAGCAGGCCAGCCTCCGCTAGGCTCCCCCACCGGCTGCTCCTCTTGGCCGCAGGGACCGCGTTCTGGCCCCGGGCGGCTCCCTCCGTGCGCCCTGCGCCCCGCGCCCTGCGCTCAGCCCGCTGCCTTCTGGCCCCGGGCCGGGCCCCTGGTAGCCACAGCCTTCCCGTTGCTAAGGGAGGAGGAAAGGAAAGGAGGGGGGCCAAGGAGCTGAAGGGTGCGTGCTCATGTGACAGCCTCGGAGCTGCTGCGAAGCCCAGGGGCCCCGGGAGGCGCAGAGAGCTGGGGCCCCACGGGCAGGGAGGGGAACAGGAAGGGGACCCCGCTTTTGGGGCCAGACCAGGGAGGGAGAAGAGGGCCGCTGCGCTGGGCCCCTGGGACCTGCAGGCCAAGCACAAGCACCGCCCGATCCCTCCTCGGGCTGCGGCCAAGCGCCGGGGAGATGGGGCGCTGCGTGGGTCCGAGAGCAGAGCGGGCTGAAGGGCCACACTGGCCAGCAGAGAGGGGGCGGGGCGGAGGGGAGAAGGCAGCCTGCTGGAGGCAGGTGCCCCGGGGGAGCGCGCCAGCGCGTGCGTCTCCCTGGAAATGCTTGGCTGCTGCCATTGGGTAGCTCACCCGCTGCCAGCCGGCCCTGCCCGGACCGAGGATCTTTCTGGAGAAGAGCAGGGGAGGAACTTGGGGAAGCTTAGGGCCAGGGGAGACAACGTGGGGAGGAGGACCGGCCACTCAGTGGCCTCGTTGTCCAGCGAGGCCCTCCGTGCCATCCTCTGATGGCCACGAAACAGAAGCTTGGCTGTGACTGTCAGCGCCTTGGGATGGGGCCGCCCCTACCTGTTTGGCGAAGCTCATCCTGCCTGCAAAGCGACAGGCGTTGATCTCAGAGGGACCTGCCCAGTTAGTGCTCACTCTGTGACCCACCCCCCACCCCCCTTAGTGTTGCTATACGGGATCTCCCCTCCTCCCATCACTGCCTGGACTCTCACTGTGCCCTCACCATCTACTCACTCACCCTTAACCTCCGCAGTATGTCTTCCTTCCCCATCTCTCTGCTGAACTGCTCTCTCTGAGGTTCCCAATGGCCTTTTAGTTGGCAGCTCCATTTTTTAAAAATAAAGGTGTTACTCAGCAGTCAATGACTATAGCAATCTACTGTTTGATAAACCCAAAGACCCTGCTGCGAAAACTGGAATATCGTATGGCAGAAACTGGGCATAGACCACTAACACCGTATACCAAAATCAAGTCTAAATGGGTGCATGATCTAGGTATAAAGGGTGATACTGTAAGCAATCTGGGAAAGCAAGGAATAGTTTACCTGTCAGACTTATGGACGGGAACACTTTGTGACCAAACAACAATTAGAGAGCACTATAAAATGCTAAATGGATAATTTTGATTACAATAAATTGAAAAGTTTCTGTACAAACAAAGGCAACGTAACGAAGATTAAGAGGGAAGTGGAAAATTGGGAAAGAATTTTTACAACCCAGTGTCTCTGACAAAGGACTCATTTCTAAAATATACAGAAAATTGAGTCAAATCTATAAGAATCCTAATCATTCTCCAATTGATAAATGGCCAAAGGATATGAACAGGCAGTTTTCAGAGGAAGAAATTAAAGATATCTATAAGCATATGAAAAAATGCTCTAAATCACTATTGATTAGAGAAATGCAAATCAAAACAACTCTGAGGTAGCACACCACACCTATCCGATTGGCTAAGATGACAAAACAGGGAAATGATAAATGCTGGAGAGGATGTGGAAAAATTGGGACACTAACGCATTGTTGGTGGAGTTGTCAACTGATTCAAGCAATCTGGAACTGTGCCCAAAGGGCTATAAATAAGTGTATACCACTTCTAGGGCTGTATCCCAAAGAGATCATAGAGTAGGAAGAGAACCCATATATACAAAAATATTTATAGCAGCTCTTTTTGTGGTGGCACAGAATTGGAAATCAAGGAGATGTCCATCAATTGGAGAATGGCTAGACAAGTTGTGGTATGTGAATGTCATAGAATACTATTGTGCTATAAGAAATGAGGAGCAGAAAGACTTCATAATAACCTGGAGAGACTTACACAAACTGTTGTTGAGTGAGAAGAGCAGAACCAGGAGAACTTTGTACACAATTAGAGACACAACATATGTGTGATGACCACCTTTGACAGACTTCGCTCCTCTCAGCAATGTAAGGTTATACGACAAATCCAAAAGACTCATGATGGAGAGAGATATTCACATCCAGAGACAGAACTACAGAGTTGGAATGCAGACTGAAGCAAGCTACCTGCTCTCCTTCTCTTTCTTGTTTTGCTTTGTTTCCTCTTTCCCATTGTTCCTAACATCGGTTATAATCCTTCTTTACAACCTGACTAATGTTTAATGTGAAGGTATTTGCTGATCCTGTATTTGATTGCATGCCACCATGGGCGGGGGCGAAGAGAAGGAGGGGGAGGAAATTTGAAACTCAAGGAATGTGGAACTGAATCTTGTAAACAAAAAGTAAACAAATTAATAAAATATAAAAAAAAATATTAAGGTGTTAATGATGCTTTTTAAAAACATAACTGTCACCTCCAGGAGGGAGAGAGAGAAGGAGGAAGGAAGGAAGGAAGGAAGGAAGGAAGGAAGGAAGGAAGGAAGG
>NW_027185850.1:24615-38135 GCF_028583685.1 Petaurus breviceps papuanus | reverse complement strand
AGGAAGGAAGGAAGGAAGGAAGGAAGGAAGGAAGGAAGGAAGGAAGGAAGGAAGGAAGGAAGGAAGGAAGGAAGGAAGGAAGGAAGGAAAGATGATGAGAGAGGGATAGAGGGAAGAAGGAAGGAGAGAAGAGAGGAAGGGAGAGAGAGAAAAGGAAGGAAGACAGGGAGGAAGGGAAGAAGAAAGAAAGAAGGAAAAGAGTCTGTCATTTCTTACATGCCAAACAGCTGAGGATATAAATACAAAAGTTATATAGGCCCAGCCCTCAAAGAGATTACATTTTAATGGGAAATATGGTGACTAGGAAAGAGAAGTCCTAGAAAGCCAGGGAGATGGTGAGATGAGCTGCAAGGCCATCAGTTGACAGGCCCTTTCCAGGTACAATGGCAGTATTGGTCTGATTGCTATGCCCAGTGCCAGAGGAGGTGAAAGCAGAGGAAGAGGAAGGTCAGGTACTCCTGGCCAGCAGGTGGTAAGTCCTCCAGGACAGACAGCAGGATGAGATGTGAAGTATGAGCTTGTGGCCTGCTCCAGGGCCTGGGGTCAGATGGATACAGGGCACTGGGCTACTTGCCCTTGCACTGACCCCCTTGCCAATCCAGGCAGCTCAGCCCCAGATTGTGGTTCTAATGTCTTTCAGAGTTGCTTGTTTTTACATTATTTGGTATGCTTTCTTTCTCTCTGGGTTCTGTTTATATCAGGTCATACAGGTCCTTCCAGGTGTCCCTTAATTATTTATAGCAGTTATTTCCTAATCAACGTATTAGGAACACGTATTCACCAGCTGTCTGTTAGATGGCCAGCATTGGTCCAGGTTTTGGAGATGCCAGGACAAAAGGAAGCAGGTTCTACCCTCAGCTTCCATTGGATTGGGGAAATATCATGGACACCTAACAGTGAATAGAAAGTAAATGGCAGTGTGCGGACCAGGCTCAGGCATCAGAGAGATGAGGAGACTGCTTAGGAGACTGGAGGGCAGCTAGGGATTTCTGGGCCATCAGTCCATGAGGGGGTGGGTGTTCTGGGCAGAGCCCTGGCCGTGTAACATTTCAGTGCCTTCAGGCTGCTCCAGGCTGATGGCCGGAAGGTCCTCCCTCCTTGCCTTCATCCCAGGAGAGTCCCTCTCTTCCTTGAAAACCTCCCCAAGCACCATGTTGTTCATGACGCTCCTCCTGCCCCTGCCCCTTCCCAGCTGCCAGTGTGAACCTCCCCACATCCGCATTATTAACTACATGGTGCACAGTCGCATTAACGCATTGGGGATGGACGCTGCATCTACGTATTTATGTGCTTGCTGCCTCCCTCATCGGAATTGAGCTCAATGCAAGTAGGAATTGCTGCTCGCTCTGCCCTGGGCACCCAGAACCATCCCAGTACCTGGCACCTTGGACGTGTCTCAGACATGTTGGCTATTTTTTGTTACTGTGACATATGTCACTACAAACCCATGGCAGGAAGTTCCCATGGAACTGGGCCCCTTCAGCTGAGATGTGACTTTGACTGACTCAAGGCAAGTCACTGAGCAATTATTAAGCCTGGGTACCAAGCAGTGCCATGGAGCTTACTGCCTAATGGGAGAGTCGAGATGCAAACAAGATAGACACAGGCACTAAGAGGAACGGACAGGTCTGTTGGTTGTAGAAGGGGGATTTTAGCTGGGACCGGAGGGAATCTGGACAAGTCAGAAGGTGAGGGTGAGGACAGAGAGCACTGAACGCATGCTAGCCGAGAGCATGCCCTGCGCCAAGAGATGGAGGGTCTTGTTCATGGGACAACAAGGAGGCCAGGGGCACTGGATCCCAGAGTATGGGGGGAGGGGAGAAGAAGGAAGACTGGAAAGGGACCAGGTTATGAGGCTTCAAATCCCAAACAACAGTTTTATGTCTGCTCCTGGAGTCACTAGAGTGTATTGACCATGTGGCCAGATCTGAATGTTAAGATCAACTTGACAGCATTGGGGAGGATGGACTGGAGTGGGGAGAAACTGAGGCAGGCAGCAGCTATAGCAGTAGACCGTGTATGAGGTGAGGAGGGTCTGCACCAGGCTGGGGGAGGAGGAAGGAAGAGAAGGGGAGCATGAGGGAGAAGCCACAAGACTTAGGAGCCCAGATATCGGGGGTGAGAGAGGGCTGAGGATGATTCCTGGGATGAGAGCCTGGGTGACTGGGCAGGGGGTGCCTTAGCCTTGTCACAGAAAAATGAAGAGAGGAAGGGCTGGGGGCAAGGCAGATGGTGAGTTTTGTCTGAGGCATGTTGAGGTCAAGACGTCCTTGTCTTCCTCGCCCTTTCTTTAGCATTTGACACTGCTGGTCACCAGCAGGTCACTACTCTCCCCTTTTCCCTTGGCTTCTGTGACAGACCCCTCTCCCCGCATTCTCCTTCCTCCTTGCCTCCAAAGGGGCGTCTCATCCCCAGTTCACACACTTAGTGAAGGTCAGAGGCAGGTCTGGAACCAAGGTCTTCTGGCCATAGAGCCGGGGAGCTCTCTCTCCACAGTGATCGGCTGCCTCTCCATCCCTCTTTGGCCTTCATCTTCACTATTGGCAATCATTTCTCCAGGTCTGTCATTTCTGTAAGGACAGTATCTCTCTGATGTCTCTCCCTCTTTTCTGTTCTCTCCTGCCCAGTTCAGGCCCTCACCAGCTCTCACCTAGTATCTGCTTGTCATCACCTCTGCATGTTTCTCTCCTCTTCACCCTCTCCTTCACACAGCTGCCATAAAATATCCTCATGCAGAGGTCTGATTGTCTTAACCCTCAGACCAGCTGCATGGTCATTAATGAGTTCAGAGAGTCTCTGGAAAGAAGCCAGTGGAACCACAACTGATTAGTGTAGTAGAATAGATTGATTAATTGCAAGGATAAATGGGGTAATTCTGCCACTCAGCAGGGCCCTGGGAGTGACCCACCCTTCTCTGGTGCTGTGGAGGCTTCTAAGGGAAAGTGCCTGCATGCCCTCGTGAACTGACCGCGGCCCCATTGCTACCTTAGTCACAAAAAGAGACATGGTTACTTCTGTTGGCAGTTATTGAGCACCTGCTGTGGGCGCAGGGGGCAGGGAGGGGAATGCCTGCCCCAAGCACATGAAGACTTCCGAAGGCAGAAGGGGTGGAGAATCGTTTGTCCCAGCGGCCATGAAGGCAGCTGAAGCAGGCGCTACAGAGCCTTAGAACTTGGCTAGACTTGGAAGACGCCAAGGTCATTCACTGAATCTCCAGCCATCCTGACATTGGTCCTGACACTGGACTCCAGTGACTCTGGGAGAGAGAGTGTGTGCAAGTCAAGACTTCACTCCTTAGTGATGTCATTGGTCCTCTGTGAAAAGGAAGGGTGAATGACAACTTTGTGGCAGGCACTGTTCATACAAAGAACTGCTTGTGGGGAAGAGTAACCTGTGCTGTGGGCTGATCAGTCAATATGACACACAGAAACACAAAGAAATTGGGGGATGGAATAGTACTAAAAACTAGGCCAAACAAGAAAGGTCTCTTGGCTAGGGGGTCCAAGAGCATTCCAGAAGGAACTGCCCATTTCCTTGTTTCTCCATTGTGATGTGCTGCCTAGTGTGTGAGGTACCTAGCATGGCTGTCATAATGCTCAGGCTGGTGTCGGGTCTTATGGTCCCCATTATGTGTGTGCTTATAGTGGGGCAGCCCCTTCTGAAAACTGACCAGAGAACTTCCATTGGATGGATTCACCAAGATCACCTAGGATCGGCCTCCCAGAATCCACTCCCTCCTCCTCTAATTCCTCTGCAGACAATCAGCTAGCCTGAGGCCAATCAAAGAACCTGCAAACTTGTATGAAGCACCTACTGTGTGCCAGACCATTGGGATACAAAGACAAAAAGACCCCAGGACTGCTCTTAGCATTCCTGGGTTGACTGCCTCCCAGTCTGCCCAGCTGACTCCTTGAGCCTTTCTTGGAAGGAGTTGAAATGGACCACACAGAGATCTGGGCTTTGGGCATCCATGAGTCTTTGCACAGACATTTCTCTTACTTCCCCAAATGACTGATGGAGCCCAGCTCAGAGATCTTGAAGTAGGGGCTGCATGTCACCGGGATTCAGTAAATGTTTGTGAAAGATGCTGGGAGCCAGAGGCTGAACTCTCCCACTCACAGAATGTTAGAGCTCCACAGGGAGGTGATCAGTTGGTCCTCTTGAAGGGAAGAGCTGGAAAGTCACTGAGCAGGAACCAGGAGGAACTTTGAAAGTGAGAGTATTGCCATATTCTTTTATGAGAAAAGAAATCAGGGAAAAGGACTAGGTGGTCAGGCCAGAATGATGGGACCCACTCCACTCATGTTGCTTAATGGTGTAGCCCTGATCTTGGCAGGGGCTGACACCACCCATGGACTTAATCTGCTGCACCTCGGAAGCCATTAGGACTTCATGGGTTTGGTGTTTGCCCCAATGTGGAAGCTTTTTTTATTGATAGGTCTCCTTTAATTAGACTGGGAGCTCTTTTCGAATAGAGGCCAGTGAGATGTGTATCCCCAGGGTTCAGCTCAGTGCTCAACCCAAATGGAGAATAAATTCTCATTCATTCATTCAAAGTTTCCTCACTTGAATGACTAAGGCCTTCTCTTAGAAGTCAGCAAATGAGGATGATCTGCTCAAACCTTGTAACTGGAAAGATCCCACAATATCATATCTTTGGGGAGTAGTCAGGTAGCATTTAGAGTAGTCAGTGGATCATGGGGAATGTGGAAACATTGGCTGTTTATGTTAAAGAGCTAAAAAAGCCTCATATGTCACCTATGTCCCTGAAACACAAGCCTTGGTTTAGAAAGGCTGAGTTCAGTCTTGAGTTGCTCCCCACTTACCATTTACTGGCTTTTGCCCCTACACAAGGTCACTTACAGGAATAGTAGAATAAAGCTTATGTTGTGTGGTCTCTTCAGACCTGGGTAAAGCTGATCCTTGGCTCCTGTGCAACCACTTAAGCTAAATGGTAGATGGATGGATGAACAAGACAGACAGACAGATAGAATCATACAGTCCTCGATTTTAGAATGGGAAGGGACTTGACGAAGCATTGAGTCCAAGAGTCCAATCTGCTCCAAGAGTTCAATTTGTTCTATCTTCTATTGTATTGTGCTGAATGTTAAGTGTCTGAAGACTGATTTGAACTCAGGTCCTCCTGACTCCAGGGCCAGTGCTCTATTCACTGTGCCACCTTTTTTTTCTTTTTAAGGGAAAATAGCAATTGTTTTAGTGATCATTTTATAAATGAAAGCCATTACTAGGGAAAAGTTTCACTAGAATTTACACTCACAAGCACATCAAATTTTACTATAGAAACTACCTCCTCTCCCTCTTTCCTCCTAAGTCCCCCCTCCAAAAAATAAAAGTATCCAGAAAAACTTAACAATACAAAAATATAGAAAGGGGGGCAGGTGGTACTTGATTTATGTATTTATTCAAGTATTTGTGGGCACCACTTCAATACAACAGGAATAGAAGTACAGATTGTGATCTTTGCCCTTAAGGAATTGACAGGATAGAGAAAAATCCAATTAAATTCAATTGAGTTTAACACAAACTTATTGAGGGCCTTCTATGTGGCAGGCACTATAGTAGGAATATGAAATTCCAAGGTGAAAAAGAAACAGTTTCCCCTGCCTTCTCAGAGTTTATAGTCTATCAGGGACACACACCCACACACATTTAGTGGAATCTATATATACATTCATATTAATATGTGTGTATGTATATACACATCTTTGAACATGTACTATACCATTATATTCTTATATATGTGCATATGCCCACAAACATATATATATAAGAATACATATACATACTTCCTGTATAAGATATGAATCTTCCCCCTTTACACTCTGCAGTATACGTGTACATACATACATACATACATGGATAATTATGTTCCTGTGTGTAGACACCCTGCAAGATCTCTCTGTTGGAAGGTCATCAGGTCATTCTGGGTAGGATTTCCCCTGCACTTTCACATTGTGCCCCTTCTACTGCTGGCTTATCCTCATGCTTCCTTCTACACCCTGGGACTCCCAGCCCCTGAACAGCCATCCACCCCTGTGGTCCCTCAAGTCAACATAAACATCCACAAGGTCACTCTGCTCCCACTGGTGAGTCCTCCCTGGTGGAAGAGAAACTTCTGGTAAAAGCACTGCCCCTGCCCCCTCCCAACACCCTTCCTCCCTCATGCACCTTCCTGTGTGGTCTCTCCCCATTCTAATAAATGGAGTTTACATTGAGACATCCCTTATCATGATCAAAGGCAAGCAAGTCAAGAGAAGTTGGGCCACAGTCTCCAAAAGGAAAACCATCCTTTACCCCAAACTGCCTTGTGTTTGTAGCCTGGCAGAGAAGCCCAGAGCCATCGGAACACACTGATAGGTCTATGCGCTGCCAGTCGATCAAACAGCAAAGCCAGATGCCCTTCAAGCCCATTTCTAGAGAGAAGCCCAGTGAATCAGGGAAAGCCTGGGATGCAGCCATGGCGCCTGACCCTTGCTGCTGGGTTTTCTCTCCTCTCTCTGATGCTTTTACTGATGTTCCCTCTCAGTGAATACCTGCCAAATTCCATTCAGCATTGGGGTGAAGAGGGAGGGATCCTGACCCCAGAGTTTGTTTTCGGTGCCTCTGGATGTGCGCCTCTGAGCCAAAGCTTTGATTCCTGAGCTCAATCGTCTCCAGGTTGGTTTGTGGTGGGAATGCCCCGCCTCACACAGGCACCGGGATGCTGAACGTGGGACTGCCTTCCAGACTGTATTGCATCCGAGCTTTTGATGTGCACTGCCATCAAACACGGAGACTTCCCTGCTAAGCCACAAGCCAAAGGGGAAGAGAGCCGAGCTGGTAATATTGGAGTATGTCATGGCACGAAGAAACAATTAGAGACGCGAAGGGGCGTCGGGAGGGAGAACTGGGCAGCTCCCGATGCGGCTCCAGACCTTCAGCCATTCTAAAGGAAGCCTGATCGTCCTGCACAGAAGGAAGGGCAGGCAGCTCCAAACCTTCTGGGAAATGGATGGATGCACATGCATAGAGCTCTTAAGGCTGGGCCAGCGGCCTCCGGGGCCGCCTCCAGGAGCAGAAGGCTTCTAACCCAGAGCAGGACCCAAGCTTCTTGAAGGCAAGCGTTTCAGCTCCGCCGCTGCGCCCCCAGTCCCTGCGGTGCCAGGTGCCTGGCAGAGCGCCCAGGGAGGAGGAGGTGCCTAGCAAGGGCTTGTAGCTTCCCCATGGACTGATCCGACGGCTGTCCCCCATCTCTGACATAAGAGCCTTCCCAAGCACGCGCTCGGTGTCGGGCTGTGTCCCGCTGGGGAGCTAGGAGTGAGTGCCTCAGCCTCAGCGATCAGGCCGCGGGGGAGGCCAGGAGACGTCTCTGACTCCTCTCCTCCTCACCTCAGTGGGCGAATCACCTGCCAGGTCTCCCCAGGTCTCCCTCCACACTGTCTCCTTGCGTACTGTCCTTTCCACTGCAAAGAGGCCGGCCGGCTTTTGCTTCCCAAGATGTCTCATGTCCGAGAATCGGAGTAGCGGCCCGGCTGATCTTCCTGCCTCCATCCTCTCCCCTCTCCAGCCCATCCTTCGCAGGGCAGCCAAAGTAACCTTTCCTCCTTTCTTTCTTTTTAATGCATCGCAATAAATGACCCCCGGCAATCAGTCTTTGGTATGTGCCTTATGTTTCTCTTCACTCTTGCACGTCCAATCTCCATTAAGTTTAGTTGTTTGTTTTTTTAATAAAGTCTTGGAAGTCTGACAGTTCATCAGATGTCCATTTTTTTCGTTCAGGACTATGCTTAACTTTGCTGGATATTCTTTACCAGAACCGCGAAAGGAATGTTTCTAATGCACACCTGTGCTAACGATCAAGCCATTCCAAAGATCTAGAGCCAACAGGGGTCACGAATTATTTAGATGGCACAGGAGTTAGAACAAAAAACAAACAAACAAAAAAAGAAACCACAACCGGAATCAGGAACAATTGATTCAAATCCTGCCTCAAACACTTAATGTCTGTATGACTCCGGGCAAGTGACCCCTCTCACACTCGGTGTCCTCATGTGTAAAATGCCCACTCCGATAGCATCTGCTTTATGGCACTGTTAGGAGGATCACATGAGATCGTGGATGCAAAAATGTGCCCCAAACTCGAAGTGGTGCCAACAAGAGCCATGTCACTCCCGGGCCTGACTCCAGCCCTCTGGCTCAGCACCCAAGGGATCAGCCGAGCTGAGCCAGTGGCAGCTCCCCACTTGAGGCTGCTTAATCCTAAATGAAGGAGAGAACACTCTGAGCTGAGGGATCTGCCCTTTGTTTTCCTTCGCAAAGAAAGGGGATGCTCTGTACTTGGGCAAATTCTCCCAGGACACTTTAGGTCTCCCCTTTGCACTCATTTTGGTCATTCTGTCATTTTTTCAATTGTATCCAACTCTTTGTGACCCTATTTGGGGTTTTCTTAGCAAAGACACTGGAGGGGTTTGCCATTGCCTTCTCCTGCTGATTTTGCAAATGAGGAAACTGAGGCAAACAGGGCTAAGTGACTTGCCCAGGGTCACACAGTTAGTAAGTGTCTGAGGCTTGATTTAACTCAGGAAGAGGAGTCTTTCTAATGCTGAGACTATGCACTCTCTATCCCAATTGTCATTGTGTATAGGAAGAGAAGCTAGATGTGTCGTTTCATCAATAGAAGGAACCCCTGGTGCTGTTGGTGCCTCCTCTGAATCTTTTTTTTGGAGGGCAATTGGGGTTAAGTGACTTGCCCAGGGTCACACGACTAGTTTTTGTGTTAAGTGTCTGAGGCCGGATTTGAACTCAGGTCCGCCTGACTCCAGGGCCAGTGCTCTATCCACTGCGCCACCTAGCCACCCCGTCTCCTCTGAATCTTATAACTAGAGGGTCACCAAGACAACGAAGAGGAGGAGGGCTAGGCCAGGGTTACATCGACAATACGGGTCCAAGATAGGGCCTGACCCAGCAGGCTCCAAGGGCCGCCCTCCATGCCCTGGACCACGTTTGATTGAAGTTTCTCAGGTCCTGAACTAGGCACTTAACCAAAGAAGGCCCAACCCAGGATGGCTCAGGGTGAGGGGCAAGGCCAGAGCTAACATGCAGATATTGTGGGAAAGGTCAGGGCTTGGAAGCTGCATGGGGAGAAGGAAGAGGGATCTGGAGTCAGATGTTCCCCTTACTATTTATCCAACATTTATTTATTTATTTATCCAAAGGAAGATTCCCTTTTGTCCACTGGAATACAAAATGGGGCAGGATAGCCAAGTGGGCATCGCCATCCAGCAGAGAAGTGGAATTATGAAGCTGGAGCCTGGGTGCGAGGTCAGGCTTGGAAGGGCAGATCTGGGAAGGCAGCAATTGATTGGTGCCTTGATGCTTTGGAGCTGAGACCTTCGAGGCAGAGCCTGTGGTGGCCTGGAAGCCGAAGGGAGCCCTGGAGCTTGTCTCTCCACTGCTTGGACTGCTCCTCCCCACACTCCCTCTGTCTCCACTCCCCCTCACCAAATCCTGAGCCCTGGAGCAGGGCAGAGGCTGGCGTTTTCTGGACAGGACCCTTCGTTCTCTCCCCTGCGTGTTTCATTTTGGTTTTGATGCAAGTTTGATTAAATTTGTTGTCAGTGACAAGAATAATAAAATGATAAAGTCTCAGAATAATTCAGAAGCAGAATCACGAAATCTCAGATTTGGAAGGAGTCTTAGAGAGCGTGGGGTTCAATCCACAGCTGACCATGGACTCCCTCTGGAAAAGTGGCCATTCAGTGCTTGCTGAAATCTTTGAGTGGAGCAGTGTGGGGCAGCTTCCTCCACTTTGGGACAGCCCTCACTAGAAAGAAAGCATTTCAGCCTCCAAACCTAATCTTCTTCCCTCTGACATCCATCCCTGACAGATGGAGCCTAACCAAGGCCTGTCCTGTCCCCACTCAGCAGCGCTTGAAAGGCTCTTCATGCCCATAATCTGTCTCCTCTTCTCCTGGTTAAACATCCTCATTTCCTTCAACTGACCCTCATCTAGGGGTGAGGATCCACCCCATTAAACACTGAAGGCCCAGAATTCTTGATTGAATCAATCCATCAAAGGCATAAACTAGGAGCAAACAAGCTCTTAATCAGTTTGGGATGTTTTGTGCTTGGATCATTGGGTAAACACAGATGAGGGCACCTAGGAAATATTTTGTGATTGTTTAGAGAGAAAGAGCCTCCCCACGCGGGGGCTGTGGGTCACACAGCTCACCAGCTCAGAGCCAGAAGTCGTGCAGGAAAGTGAACGGTCAGGAGAGGCCAGGCTCAGAAGCCCCCTTGGGACCTGGAACCACGGGAGCCAGAGGACCCTGTAAAGGTGACGAGCTGTTCCAATGGTGTCAGTGAACCACAGGTCCACAATTTTTCTGTATGGTGCTCTCTCCATCAGTGCCAACAGGTACTTATCCCCTGTAAGACTCAGTCACCATCCTTCAGGGCTTGTCCTATTACATTTAGAAAGTGACTAGAATGTGCCTACTCTTTGACCCCGAGATCCCACTGCTGAGTGTACACCCCAAGGGAGCCAAAGAAAGAGAGACCCCTACACCTATATACACCAAAATATGTAGTCGCACTTGTCTGTGGCAAGCAAGAGCTGGAAGTCAAGCAGATTTCCATCAACTGGGGAATGGCTCGACAAACTCTGGTCCACTCCAAGCATAGAATATCATGGACCAGCAATCAGACACAGGAGAAATACAGAGAATCGTGGAAAGACATAAACTGATGCAAAGTAAAGTAAGTAGAACCAGGAAAAATGCGTAGGAAAGAGAGCAGGAAGCATTTCCCTCTCTGCACAGAAGTGGTGTTCTATAGGGATGGCAAACTGCTGGTCAGGGCCAGCTGCTGGTTAGACTGGCCAAGCTGCATCTCCTCTGTTTTATTTTTGCAATAATGACAAGGGGGATGAGGAGGGATACTTTGGGGAAAGTAGGTGACATGAATGCAAAAGCTGTCAATAAAAATGTATCTGAAAGGCAGGCCTTTGGGGTCAGCAATCTCATCACTGAGAAGGTAATTGGGTGCCAAGCTCAGAACAGCAGAGCAGAAAGCATGAGGAATGCAGAATTATAGGAATGACCTGAATTCAAATCCCAGCTCTGCCACTTGTATGGCCCTGGACCAGTCATTTCCCCCTGGGGAGTTCTTCTGATATATGAGAGGAGGAGGTCAGGCTTGATCTCGAAGGCTCCTTTAAGCTCTGGAGTAGGGTTTGTCCCAGAGCCCAAGGATCCTTTCCTTCTCTGCATACGGCTATGAAGTGAATCACGTGAAAAACAAAGGAAATCAATCCTGAAGAAGTGCTACCAGCAATCATTTTAGATAGTCTTTTAATTCCTTTTATTTTAGACAATACGAAAGTTTAATACATAAGAAAAGAAAGGGGAAGGACATAAACTGACATTGAACTTCAATACAAAACAAGAAAAGGAGAAGACTCCAAATCTACAGCAATAACTCCTCATTCCAAGAGAGCCTGTGCATTAAATACTGTGCTTCATTCTGAAAGCTGCTTCCTGGGAGGTTTTCTTCTGTTCTCTGACAGGCTCTTTTTACTTTGTTCTTTTTCCCCTTCCTCCCCCCTACCCACCACCCCAAGACTACAACTGAGCACGGATGGATCTGTACACAAGTATTGATATATACATACATGTATACATATCTATAGATACACACATACATGAGAAACATTTGCTTTCCCTCAATACTTTTTAAATGACAGGTTTACAGACTCCAGGTTGGAACCCCCTGCCCAAGGTCTATGCTTCTGTGATTCCCACTTTGCCCTGGTATGAATAGAATAGTCAGTCCCTCAACGGGACTGTATTTAGAGCATTTTCCTTCCCTGCTAAGACCCCCAGAGACTTGGTTCCACTGGCCCATTCTTTGAGAAGCCAGACTTCCCACAATGGGAACTTAGCAGGGGCAGCTGTCCCAATGCCCTCGGCAGTCATCAATTGGGTGCTTCCGAATTCTGAAATCCTTCCAAACCTCCACTACCCCCCTCAAGGTGTGGTCCATGGTAGACAGATCTGCTGCTGCTGCTACTGTTTAATAGGACCCTGACATCAGGGAGGTGATGATGCCCTGACATGCAGGTGAATTGGATGTAAGTGAGGCAGGGCCTCACTTTCTCCCCCAGAGCCATCAGGGTCCAGGGGTCAGAGGATGCGATGGGGACCTTGGCCTCGCCAGTCAGACTGAGAAGGAATCTTTCCAGTGAGCCACCCGTGGGCACTAAGGACTCAGCTATCCCAAGAATGCCGTCACCATCTCGAGGCACCTGACGATGCAGTGGCTGGCCAGGAGGGAACAGACGGTGTCCAGTCTGAAGCGTTTCCCTGCAGACAAAGGGTGACAAGCAAGGTCAGGGAGGGGCCCGGCGACAGGCTGCCTTTCCGGTGCTGCCACAATTGACGAGGCAACAAGAAACATGCACATCTGTGGAAGAATTTGCTTTCAGACCTTCAGATGGCTTCTGAGCTCAGCAGACTGCCAGTCCCTCCAATGTCTGTGGGACCATCCCACAGGAGGAGCTTTCTGCTATGATCATGACTGGAAGTGCCACGCACCAGGAGAATTTCCTCCAGGTGCCAGTCACTCCTCCGAGGTGGCACTGTGATCCAGGATGACAAGCAGCCTGCACGGCACAGAGGCCATCTCTTTGCTTGCCCCAGGCAAGTCATGCAGGCTGAGCCTGGATCCAGGATCATGGATCCATGAGCCTGGATCCAGGCCACAAGCCACACCCACAGCCTTCCGGCCTGAACGCCCAGCTCCTCACTGACAGTGGCCCTGGCTTCTCTCAGGACCTCTTCCAGGATCACAGGCTTGGGACTCGTTAATGGAGCAGGGAAGCAGCCAGTCCGACCAGTGAACACAGTGCATCTTGGGGAAGCCTGACAGACACAGGGCACCTGCTTAGCCAGGAGGACGAGGAGGTCCGCACCAGTCCCTTCCATGCAGGTGGAAACGGGGCTCATTAGCAACACCCCCACGAGTCACTCCTGCCAAGAGGTCTTGAACACCGCCCGCTGACAGCACCCTCCCACCCCCTTCTTCTGTAATTGAAGAAGGATGCTTCTCCACAGATCTTGGGAAACAATGGAAGTCTGCAGGGGATGAAAATGCTTAAATAAATGGTGATCACACAGTTCTTTGTCTTTTCTGCAAAGTCACCTCCCATTGTCAAGGATACAAACCAGCTCAAAAAGCAGAGGGGACCCAAATCTGCCAAACCCAGAAACCTCTCAAGACTGGGAGCTATGTATATGGCCTTATTTTTGTTTTTCTGCATTTCAGCTAAACAAGAAATAACTCAAAATGTATACAATGCTAAAATAAAGCATAGACACAAAGAAAAGGAATGAATGCCCAGAGGGACTGAGGAACTTGTATCAGGCTCCCGGTATAATGGGGTTCATTTTCTATACTCGAGGAGGAGGGAGAGGAAGGGGGAGAGAGAGAGAGAGAGAGAGAGAGAGAGAGAGAGAGAGAGA
>NW_027185850.1:20671-24515 GCF_028583685.1 Petaurus breviceps papuanus | reverse complement strand
GAGGGAAGGAAGGAGGGAAGGAAGACGAGAAGACAGGGTCCACTATGCCAGGACGCTGGTCCCTGCCTAACACATAAGCCCGCCATAGATCAGGCCTGCATTTCTCACGGCCTCGGGCTCTCCTTTGCGTGGAGACCCCACTCCTCAGGCCTCGCTGGTCCCCTTCCCTACGGATGCAGAGAGGACAGCCAATGCCATGCCCAGGTCAGAGCGCTGGGACTCAAAGCTCCCCAGATTTTTAGTTCTTTGTTCAGACAAGACTTTTATTTTATTCTCATAAAAAAAAAAAAATCTGCTCTCCCTTTCTTTTGGCAATTTTAGTTGGAAGACTACATTCGAAAAAAATGTTCAGAAAAAGACTGAAGGTTAAATCATTTTTATTCTGCAAACAGCGCCTCAATTATCATCTTCTTTCCATAACAGCCCAATTAATATGTTCCATCAAAGCAGACGGCCCAGGGAGGATAAGGGTGGAGCTCGTGCTCCATCTGCTGGCCACGACACAACTTGCAGCCTGCCAGCAGCAGCGCCAAGGGTGGGGAGGGTCCTTGGCTAAGCTGGCTGCATGCCCAACCAACTTTGGTCCCAGAGAAGAGCAGGCTGCTTTCAGCCAGCATCTAGCAGGCACTGCCCCATAGTAGGGGCCTGTCCATAGTAGGCACTTAAATGTTTACTGATCAATTATTGATCAAGTATTTGAAGGGCTGTCATAAGGAGGAGGAATTGGCCACGTTCCTTTGGCCCCAGAGGGCAGAGCCAGCAGCCACGGGACAGTAGATTAAGCCTCAGTATGAGAAAAAGTGCCTCCAAGGAGAAAAGGGAGGTCTGCGGGAAGGGGAGGCTGAGCTCACATCCTGGAAGGCCTTCCTGGAGGGGCTGGGCGCTTCCCACTCAGGAATGTTGGCCTGGGGCTTCTTGTTCAGGAATGGTTCAGCCTGGACAATTGCCAAGGTCCTGCCCAGCAGGGAGATGCCATAGTGCCCCAAGAATGGGCACGTGTGTGTCTTATAACCTGAAAACCAATGGCTGGGTTTCCCAAGGCTTCTCCTTTCTATTAGTGTTAAAACCTGGGATACAAGGAATGCCACCAGCTGGTCTCTGGGCTGCAGTAGGGGTTCAAAAAGATGTAACTTGAGTTACAAAGCCTTTATTCATTCAACAAATCCTGATTTGGGGTCTCCTATAGAGTGAAGGCATCGAGGCATGGTGGAAGGGTCCAGCCTGGGGGGCAATAGGGCCACAGAATCACAGAACTTCAGAGTGAGAAGGTCATTCGCAATTCTGATAGCCTTCCTTGGCATGATCCCCAACTTATCATTGCCTTTAAAATGTGGGGCCCAGAATGGAACAAAAGAAGACACAGTAGACCCTAGAACCTTTTTTAACATTTCTGGAAGTTACTGCTCTCCTAAATCATGATCACATTCACTTTTTTGTCTGTCATCAATCACTCATTGATTCATGTTGAGCTTATGGTTCACTAAAACCTTCAGATCTTTCCCAAACCATTGTATAACTATATAGGTAACAGAGGATACTTGAAAAGTCAGTTTTGTGACTGAAGTAGATTACATTTTCCCTTTATTTTTATTACCTTTTGATTCAGTTCAACATTCTAGCTTGTCAAGATTTATTTGGATCCCAATTTCGTGACCCAGAGGGTTGGTCTTTTCTTTAAGCTTTGTGTCTTTGGTTTTAATGTGAGTCATCTGTGACTTGGTGCAAAAGGAAGGACTTTGCACTTGGAGATGGAGGATTTAAGTTCTTCCATTTACTACCAGTGTGACCTTGGGCAAGTCATTTCACTCTCTAGGTCTCCGTTTCCTCATCTGTAAAATGAGGCTGGAAGGCTTCTGATACCCCTTCCAGTTCTGACTGATGATCCTTCCAAGAGAAGCATAAGTGACTCTCCTTTGGGCCAAGCACTAACCTGTCCAGACTCCTATAACTCTATAAGAGATAGGTCTACCCAGAACACTCTCTCCATATTTTCCACAGGAACATCAGAAGATACTGAATTAAGAACTCTCCATGTGACCATTTAGTAACTGAGCATTCACCCTGGGGTGGAAAGGAAAAGACTCCACAGAGCCCTCATGGGAACCAACCCCTTCTCCCCCCTCCCCCCAAAACAAGGGGAAAAAAGATGTGTTAAATGCTGTTCTGCCCAGACAACAAAGCTTCATGAGGGAGGGAGATAGCATTGGGCTTCACAACTGGGGCTATGATACAGCAGCGCCAAAGAGGGGTTCTGAGGCTTTCCCTTTTGGCATGACAAGACGTTCCATCCCCAGTGCCTTTGAGACATGCTCTCTCCTTCTAAGGAGCTCCAGGGTGTGATTTTTGGAAAACAAGTCATTACTTGATGTTTCCCATCCTAGTTCTGTGCTGGGGGATCTTTGAGTGAGACCAGTAGTGAAGGGGGACAAGAGTGTGAGGGTGAAATGTTCCCTGACTTACTCAAGGTTAGTTAACAAGGGTGGTGTGAAGGTCCTTCTCTAGGCGGCCTGGGCCATCTCCACCCATATGAGCACTTCATGTGTGGGGCTGTTATTGGGAAAAGAGAGAGAGAACTAGGGGTGCGAGCAAAAACACAAAGGGCAGGGAATACGTGCACATGCTGGAGCAATGGCCTTTGGGGATTTTCTCAAGTGTGTAGCTCTGGCTGCACCATGTGCCATCTCATACTCTGTGGGGATAATGGAATCAACTGCTAATACCCAACGACCCTAACAGAGGACCAAGGCATTCAGTGTGCTGTGAATGTGTGTGTGCTTGTATGTAGTCTACGGCAAGCAGTGTGGGGTCCTTCAGACTCCTCGGGGTAAAGGACAGCACGTGCAGGCATAACTTTTAAAAACAGAGCCACAGCCCTTCTACTGCTGAGAGGAAGGTGTCACAGAAGGCGTGAACCAGACATCAGGAAACGAGCCGGGGTGGCCATGTCTTAACAACCGGACCACAGAGATTCCCTCAAGAGTTTTGTTGAAATTGAAGGTCAGTGTATCTACATCATTCCTTCTGGTTTACCAACGTAGTGACGCTGTCAAAACAAAGGGGGATAATTTGGTTTGGCACAATCTGTACTTGAGGAGACCAGTCTGTGAGCAAAGCTTCCTTTTCTGCATGGGCACTGACCATGTAAAAGAATAATGCCTTCAAGAATTCTCCCAGGAAGCCACGTTCATTGACTTACCGTTTTCTGAAGACAGAGACCCTGTCTTCTTCCTTCTTTGAAAATCAGGGACATCGGCCTCTCTCCAGGCCAGTGGCCTCTTCCCTGTTCTACAAAATCTTCTGGATGTCGCTGACAGCAGCTCCTCAAACACAACTCCCACTTCTCTCAGGACCGTGTGTCACCTGGGAAAGGGGACTTCACTTATTGAGGGTATCGTCTTGGGATTGATTCTCTCTTCTCCATGCAGACATCATTGTCCTTGGCAGAGAAACAGAAGGAAACGAAATGGGGAGCAGCTCTGCTCTCTCTCCCTTGTCCACGCCACCCCATATGCACCAAGCCAAGCATCCAATCAGTTTCAAACCCATCTAACTGTAGATCATTGGGCCCACATCTCTCCATACCTTCATTAGAGGAGTATCAGATACTGAATTAGGGCCATGCGTCCTATCCCTCCATCGATCCTCAGCTTCCCCACCCCCCATTAAGCTTCCCTGAACGCCTCAGCATATCCTTGGTCCTCTTCTCACGGGATCCCAGGCTGGTTTTGTGTTCGTCTCTGCCACAAGCTATCTGTGAGATCTCTATCTTGTTTAGTTTCTCAGTGTCTTTAATCAGTTGTGCAGGACTAAAAGGTGAAGTGAGAGAGAGAGACAGAGAGAGAGA
>NW_027185850.1:0-20571 GCF_028583685.1 Petaurus breviceps papuanus | reverse complement strand
CAGAGAGAGAGAGACAGAGAGAGAGAGACAGAGACAGAGACAGAGAGAGAGAGACAGAGAGAGAGAGAGACAGAGAGAAAGAGAGACAGAGAGAGACAGAGACAGAGAGACAGAGAGAGAGAGACAGAGAGAGAGACAGAGAGAGAGAGAGACAGAGACAGAGACAGAGACAGAGACTAGATGGATGGATGGATAGATAGATACATGATATAGATTAGACAGGTAGATCCATATGTATGTATGTGTGTGTATGTATATACAGTTGTGTATTGAGAGCATTACGACAGCAAGTAGTTAATTATGGGAGCTGAATGATCACACTGACTCCATCTTGGGACTCGGCACTGGAGCTGGCTCAATTCCCTTTCTATTCAATTATGGATCTAGTCCAATTTCTGTCTTGTGACAAAACTTTATTCAGCTGCAAGAATTGGGAGAAAACCTTAATGCATTGTTTGAACCAAGCCCTGTGTGGCTGGGAAACTGGAACACTTCTCCCTGCTACTTGGAAACCCTTAACTAAAGGACCTGGGTGATGCTGACCAGAAGCCTGGTCAGGTCCAAAGATGGACGCAAGGAGTTTTCTCATAATTGTACATCTCAAGAAATTCATATGTCTTATCTGAAAACCGGCCCCTACTGACCAATCAGTTATTGTTCCCATGTTCTCTGATCGTTTGCAGACCCTTGGCGAGTGGGTCATCTCTTTCTCTGAATTCAGATAATTGCACCTGTTCACTCTTCCCCACCCAACTTGGAAAGTCCCTGATCTTTCCTCCAAGTAGAAATCAGATTATCTAATGTTGTATTGCTTCCTTTTAATTACTTGGCTTTATTTAATTGTTTTTAATGTATAAAAAGTCCATCAATCCCTGTCTTCGTGTCCCAGGCCTAAGTTGAAGAGGTCTGATCCAGGTCTGTTGGGCAATTGACACGCATTTGCTTAATAAATAGATATGATCAGAGGAGCCAGGCTTTGCTTTCTCAATCACTTTATCTTTCACCTGCCACAGCAGGAAATATGTGTATGTATATAGATATGCACATGTATGTCTAGATATGTATATATATATGTATGTCTATATTAATACAATTTTTTTTGAAAGAAATAATGTGCTGTGTGACTATCGAATTAGGAACCTGTGGGTTGGAAGATGTATTTATTTGCTGCTCCCATGAGTGGTACACAGGCATCATTCCCTCCCTTGATGCTTCACTTAGTATATTATATGCTGTATCTTTCAGGGATGATCATAATGGGTGGTGACTTTTACAAGACCCAAGCGTGAATTGAATATATTCCAAAGGTGTACTGCTGTAAAATTAAAACCCAAACCTAAAGTGAGTCGGCTCACAAGACCATCACCCAGGGATAAATATCTTCCATAGAGGGACAGGGAGAGCCAAGCAGGGGGAGTTTTATGCACAAGAAAATCACATCATAAAATAGAAATGTGGATGATGAGATGAAATCTGTTCTGAATCATGTTCTTAATAGAGCCATCGTATTTAATTCAAAGTCCAATTAAACTCTGTGTTTACATGGGATTCATTCATCTACTATCATTTATTTACGCCCTCAGTAAGTAGACTTCAACTGAGGAAATAAGAAAATTCAAGATAAATGGAATTTTTGATGAGATCCGGTTTGTACTAATATCATGTTGAGCTCCCTTTGGATTGATCACTACCTGGTATCCATAATGCAGGTCAGGAGAATCAGCAGCCCTGTCTTTAGGAGAAGCAGGCCCATTAGGAAGTTGCTGCCTGCACCTCTACCATGTTGTAGCTACAGTCAAGCAGCAAGAGGAATTTCCAATTATTACACCAGATACACCATGCTTACAGCAGATGTTCCCACCTTAGTTCATTGTGAGGGGTGTGGCTCCCCCACATGCACGTGGACACCAATGGAGAGTGAGTGCTCCCCATTGGTTGTCTTGTGCTCTTGTGTTATGGTCAGTCCATCTTTTCTTCCAGTAATACAGTTCTCTCATGACACCCTTTACACTGCTGCTTATGTCCAATGCCACATTTGTAATGGGCTGCAATATCTGCTCTCTCCTCCCACCATGCACCTCGCCACTGCCCTTTGGGTACTCACCGACTCCATAGAACCATAGCTTTAAACAAGATGGCACCACAGAGGTCCTCTAGTCTAACCCCCTCATTTTACAGATAAGGACACTGAGGCTTATAGAAATTACCCAAGTTCATGCAGGTAGAAAGAAAAAGGCAGAGTTGGAACCCGAGTTCTTTGACTCCGAATCCAGTGATCTTTCCATTAAATAGCACTGCATCTTTCAACTCTTGGGTAGATCCATCTGCTTAGTACCAATATTCTTTTGTAGTATTGTTTGACAGAGTGGTCATGGAATTGTACAGTCTTTGAAAAAATGAAAATAAGGATTCTTTTTAATATGAATTTATATATTTATTTTTAGTTTTCAACATTTGCTTCCATAAGTTTTAAATTTTCTCTACCTCCCTCCACTCTCCCTCTCTTCAAGATGGTGTGCAATCTGATACAGGCTCTACATATACATTCCTATTAAACATATTTACACATTAGTCATGTTGTAAAGATGAATTAGAGTGAATAGGAGGAACCATGAGAAAGAAAACACAAATGAAACAAACAAACAAAAAGAAAATAATCTACTTTGCTCTGAATTCAGACTCCATAGATCTTTCTCTGGATGTAGATCAGATGTAGATTTTCTGTCACAAGTCCTTTCAAGTTATCTTGGATCCTTGCATTGCTGAGAAGAGCTAAGTCTATCAAGGTCAATCATTGCACAGTGTTGCTGTTACTGTGTACAATGTTCTCCTGGTTCTGCTCCTCACTCAGCATCAATTCATGTAAGTCCTTCCAGGTTTTTCTGAAGTCTGCCTGTTCATCATTCCTTATAGCAAAATAGTGTTCCATTATATTGATATACCACAACTTGTTCAGCCATTCTCCAATTGATAGGCATCCTTTTAATTTCCAGTCCTTGGTCACCACAAAAATAGCTGCTATAAATTATTTTCTACCTGTGTGTCCTTTTCCCATTGTTATGATCTCTTTGGGATACAGCCCTAGAAGTAGTATTGCTGGGTCAAAGGGTATCCACATTTTTATAGCCCTTTGGGAATGGTTCCAAATTATATTCCAGAATGGTTGAATCAGTTCACAACTCCACCAACAACATATGTGTTCCAATTTTCTCACATCTCCAACATTTATAATTTTCCTGTTTTGTCATGTTAGACAATCTGATAGGTGTGGTGTGGTACCTAAGAGTTGTTTTTATTTGCATTCCTCTAATCAATAGAGTATTTGAAGTATTTTTTTTTATTTAGAGTATTTATTTAGAGTATTTTTTCATATAACTATAGATAGCTTTAATTTCTTCCTCTGAAAATATTCCTCTTCATATCCTTTGACCATTTATCAATTGGGGAATGACTTGTACTCTTACAAATTTGATTCATTTTTCTATACATTTTAGAAATTAGGTCTTTATCAGACACATTGGTTGTAAAAATTCTTTCCCAGTTTTCTGCTTCCCTAATCTTGGTTGCATTGATTTTGTTTGTGCAATTTAATTGTGTTTTCAATTTCATGTAATCAAAATTATCCACTTTGCATTTCATAATGTTCTCTATCTTTTGTTTCATCACAAATTCCTCCATTCTCCATAAATCTGACAGGTAAACTACTCCTTGCTCTACCAGTTTGCTTATAGTATCAGCCTTTCTCTCTAAACTGTGTACCCATTTAGACTTTATTTTGGTATGAGGTGTAAGATTTTGTTCTATGCCTAATTTCTGTCATGCTATTTTCCAATTTTCCCAGAAGTTTTTTGTCAAATAGTGAGTTCTTATCCCAGAAGCTGGTATCTTTGGGTAACAAAGACTCTTGTAAATACTACTAATCACTTTAACCAGCACTTTATCATTTGCAAGTTTGGGGGGTTTTGTTTTGTTTTTTCTTTTTGCCCAGTACAACCTTGAGAAGCAGGAAGTATAAATATTAATATACTCATTTTGTAGTTGAGTAAACTGAGGCTCAGAGAGGTTAGATGATTTGGCCATGATCATAAAGCTAGCAAGAGTCAGAGTTGGGATTTGAAACTAAGCCCCCTGATTGCCCAAAGTCTCAATCTTTCGCTTAAACTGAAGTACCTAACAGCAAAGGACATAAACATAAACTGGAAACTTCTTGAATTTTGTCTTTAATAGGAGACTTAAAAAAGAAGATACAGGGGTGGCCAGGTGGCTCAGTGAGTAAGAGCACTGGCTCCAGTGTCCGGATGACCTGGGGATCTAATCCAGGCTCCGACACTTAGCACCACACCCAGAAATAACTGGCCATGTAAACTTGAGCAAGTTACTTAACCGATTGCTTATAAAAAAAAAATTGATATGATCCCTTACCCTCACAAATAAGCCTCACTGTACCTTCACTATCCCTCATGCTATATGGACTTCTCTAGCAAAGATTAGAATCTTCTAGAATACCTGGCCCATGGAGGGGAGGGGCAGGAACCTAGACTAAAAGTCCCCCTTTTTTCTGGCCATTCTAATGACATGGCTGTGAGTTCCACCATGAAACTGCTTGTCCTTCTCCAGTGATGCCTCGTTAGATCAGTAGTCCATTGAGAACATGGCAGCCCGAATGGAACACCCAGTGCTTGAGGTGTGGACTGGACAGCCCAGTGCACAGCAGGACCGTTCCCTTCCATATTCTAGGCGCTGTACATCAAACAGGAAGCCTAAGACCCAGGAGGTTCCTGCTGACTTGCACTGAGTCTGCGGCGACTCAATTAAAATCCCTACATCTTTTCCACTTAAGTTATTATTAAAACCATGACTCTTCCGGCCTATAAAATGTGCAGCTGTTATTTGGCTCTGAAATCACAATTAATATTTATTCCTGCTAAGTTTACGCTTATTGCATTATCTACATTCTGTCACATACATTATCATGATTATGCCGTTATGTGGGAGGCAGTCTGGCAGAGGGGACAAGGTGCTGGCCTTGGAGTCCGGAATCCTGATGTTCCAGCTCCATCTTTGAGAAATACTGGCCAGGAGTCTCTGGGAAAGACCAATGACCTCTTAGCAAGCCCAGAAGCCCCGTGACCAGCTCAACGACTCCAAGTTACAGAAGAGGTCTGGCTCAGTACCAGTGAGGGGAGTTTTCATGCCAGAAATGTCCCCCACGCCTAGGAAATCACAGGGACAGTCATCAGTCCCCACTCCAAAAATGTTTCTGTATGTGTTACACACATACACCTATATGTGTATAGCATACATACACGTGTATACATATATGTATGTATATTACATAACACAATGTATAGATATGTGTGTGGTGCAAATATACAGGTGTATGCATATATGTGATATGTATATGTACACGAATATATATATGCATATAATGCATTAAAAGGGAATTGCACATTTGAAAGCATTCTATACATGCCTTGTTTCTGTTACTGCTACCCTCAATAACATTTGGCCCATTTTCCCAGTCCATAAAGGACTTTCTAAATTTTGACTCTATCATCCAAGATAAATGTTATCCCACTAATTTTTATAGAAATGTCTATGAGTCCTTGAGACAGAGACCACCCACTCTACACCTCATTAAGAGTGTATCCATAAAGTGAATGGGACGGATTGGATCACCACTATCCCTTTCTAGGGTAAATCACAAATACACAACAGCCCCATGTTTATTTGAATGGATGTTGCATTCACTTGATCAGTATAAGGTTCCACATTTCAAAAAGGAAGCTGCAAAAATCATGACATAAGTTATTGAATGATATGCTGTGAATTGTAAGTGTTGTTTATGGATGATCATACTGAAAAAACTCTACTTCAGGCCAGGCTTGAGATTCATGGCCTTTATGGTCCCTTTCCACCTCCAAGTTCTATGAGTCTGGGAAACGCACTA
Organism: Petaurus breviceps papuanus; assembly: GCF_028583685.1. Lineage (NCBI taxonomy): Eukaryota > Metazoa > Chordata > Mammalia > Diprotodontia > Petauridae > Petaurus > Petaurus breviceps. Next base: position 14,621 of record NW_027185850.1, on the reverse strand, counting down.
GGCAAGTGACAGGTGGCCTGGGGATGTCTATCACCAAGAAAGGTGGGAGCAAGTGTTTCTGCACTTCTGCAGAGGGAGACTGTGAGCCTCTTAAATGCTTGTTACCAACGTCAGCCTAAGAATCAGCTAGCGGACTCCATTAAAAGACACATTTACAACCCCCCCCCCCAAAGGGTTCAGTTGGAAGTATGGCTCAGCCTATATGGAAATACTATGGAAATTCTATGAAAATATTCAACACTTAGGAATCCCATATAGATATGAGGTTGGGGAAGATCCGTCGTGATGGGTATTAACAAAAACAATATGATTGCCTATAAACAACACTTTCAATTCACAGCATATAATTAAATAACTTATGTGGCAATTAAATTATATGCCAATTAAAGTGGATTGCAAGCTTTAATAGAACACACTGAAAAACAAATAAATGAAAAATATTACTAGAACACATCATTTACTCTTTTTATCTCCTAAGCAGAATTGACAGTTAAACAATTAATATTGACCCAACAGCCATGTACTGTCTGTGTATAGAATGAAAGCCTGAGAATAGCTGCTAAAGCCTTGAGAATATTTTTTTTAATTGGCTAATTTCCAGTCATGTTAAGAAGCATCCTGTCATGTTGCCTGAAATGAGGAAGATGGACTATGTAACAAAATGGAGATTCCTGCAGTTAGCACTATGAGGTGTCCTCATGACTGAATGCTGATAGAACTCGCAAGCATTTCTCATTCTTTGCCAACCTTTCCATTCCCAACACAGACATCAGATGTCAATTCCTGGAATGATGCACCTCGTTGATAACATACCTTGGCATTTACAGATATATGCAGGGAATATCCAAGGCATAATTATACACAATTTTGTGTGCCTCATTATGGTACAACACTCTTTGAAATTAGAAACAGCAAGCACAATACATATTAAAAATAACGACAAAATTAATAAATTGGATGGAATTCAAAAATTCCATTGTGAGAAAGAATTGAAAAAAAAAAACACTTCCCCCAACCAGAAACTATTTCTTGCAAACAGGCTTCAATTCCAGTGTCTCACATGTCGATGTCTCCAGCTCAAGCCCTGTTCTACAGACTGGAAGCATCTATTCTTGCTAAATGCTTGAGAGAAGCTTGGCATGAAGCCGCTTTGCTCATTTGTAATTCCTCAAAGCATGATTGCCTCAGACACTATTTGACACCAAGTGTCTACAGATGCTGCATAGATCTCTTCTGACCCCTGGTATTAAAACTTCCAAGAAAGGGAACTTTGCATCTCCAGATCTAGTGACCAGTGAAAATGTGGCCAGAATCAGCAGTGGGAATTCAAGGTGTCTGTGGTTATCTCCTCCAGAACAATATTCTGATCATGGCAGATCTTAGGGAGTCACATAAAGCCGAAGGAAGGACCCACACTCCCTGGTAACTCATTCTGTGTATACAGTGGATGTGTCAAGGAGACTGACTTTCACAACTAACACACGTGTACACACACTACATTCCTTGTGTCCATGGCATCCCAGACTACACATCATGTTCCCAGGATCTCAGACTGCCAGAATCCCAGATCTGAAATTTTAATATCTATCTCATCTGATGCTCATAAGGCAGGTGCTGTCACTAGCCCCATTTTACAGATGAGGAAACTAAGGCAGGCAGCGGTGCAGTGACTTGTCCAAGGTCACACAGATAGTGGGTGGATAAGGCTGGCTGTGAGCACCTTATCGCAGGTCCATCTCTCATATCCATTGTGCCTCCTAGCTCTGTGTCTGTAGCTAGCAGGCATCTAATACTTGCTAATTCCACAGCATCGCTGCTCCACAGGACACTTCCCAGACACCACATGGGGGAGAACAAGGCAAGGACTGCCCTTGTTGAGATCTCGGCTGGCCCTTGTGCCCTCCCTCCTATCGATGGCCAGTTCTGTGGGTGGGGCAAAGGAAAGGTCTGGGTCCCCAGTCCAGAGCCCCATACCAGTGCAGCTTTGATAAAACAGCATCAAGGGCTGCCCCACCACAGGCCGCCCGTCTCTTTGCTATCTTCTCCTCCGGTACCCATTTTTGTTTTTATTGTTAGCTGTCCATCACCAGCCTCACAACCGTCCTTTGGGTTATCTCTATCTTTAACTCTCTCACCTCTCTTTATAGACAAAGAATCGGCCAATGGAAAGGCATTCACTCTCATTAAGCCCCTACTGTGTGCCTGGCACTGTCCCAGAGGAACAAATACACAGAATGAAAGCTCTCAGGCTTGGACAAGGAGTGGGACGAACAACAGAAGCCGTCCACCGCTGGAGTATCCCTGGGAATGTGTGCTATGCTCAGTGAGGCCAACAGAAGACCCAGCTTTTTAACAACAGTCATGCAATGCTGCAGTCTAGTAATGGGAATGTAAATTTTAAAGATCTTCCCTGCCCCTAGGCTAAAGTGCACCTGGAGCCTGGGGTGGGAGGCTTGTTTCTCAGGAGATACTTTTTGATTGGCCAGTGGGTCCAGAAGGTTGTTACATTCTCTGAGCCAGGAGAAGGCTATATAAGCCCTGATGTGTAGCTTTGTTTGGGGGCTCACTTTTGAGAAGTGTTCTGTGATTTGATCAGATGAGACTCTGGAAAGCCATTGTTGAGAGTTCCCCGGCTTTGAAAAACCCAGATGTTGTTTGGTATGGATGTAATAGTTGGACAATTTGAAAACGTCTACTTGATCTGTTTCTCTGTCTTGATAATTCTATCTGTATATTCTGAAGTTCGGGGTGCTGACCTTTTTCCCCTGAACTAGGTAAATGATACATATTTGACTGATTAAAGTAAGCCTGTTAACCCATTTTGAGTTACTTTCCTTTATCAAAGCAGATCTAAGAACGTGTGTTGGCAGCAACCCTGGGGACACTGGGGTGCTTGCCGCTACAAGTCTCCAAAGAATGAAGATCAGGGGTCCCCCAAAGGGTTGTGGAGAGGCACGTGGTGGGTGTGAATGGACTGCAGCATATAACGGACCAATGATTGCATGAGATAATTGGAAAACAACTAATCCAATTAAAAGTCACAAGCACAGAGGACTAACTAAATGTTGGGAGTCACAGCGTACCTTATTGGACTAATCCTCACAGAAGAAGTCAGTCTCTAATTTACCTTCAGTGGAAACATCATGGGTATGTGGAAGAACATGTCGTCCTAGGCATTATGAACCTTTTATGTGTCATAGAATCTACTCAGAATATTTTCTTTAAATCATAATTAAAGGAAATGCCAAACGTCAGCAGTTAAATGGAAAGAAAGACGTAATTTTTCTTTCCCTCAGAGGGTTACTGGACCTGCAGAAATCTATCCAAAGGGAATTCCAGGTCCAGAAGATTTTATTTAGAGGTTGTCATGAATCGGACTCCTATAAAGCTGAATAAAGCCCGCAGAGACACCAGGTCCACAGGCACAGGGCTGAGAGGGGTCTCAGAGGCTGTGGAACCTCACCCACTCATTTCACATCTGAGAAAACTGAGCCCTAGAGAGGTCAGGTGAGTTGCTCAAGGTCCCACAGGCTGGATTTGAACCCAGATCCTGTGGCCTCAAAGTACCCGTCCCATGATGCCAGACTGCCTCCTTGCCTTGACTTTCCCCAAGATTGGGGAAGACAGCAAAGCATGAAAACACCAAGGACAGGATGGTGAGCTATGGGCAGCCTCTCTGCCATGCCGTTTGATGGCTCTGCTGCTGTCCCCACCCCTGGTACCCACCTCGCTCTGGTGCAGACCACAGCCCCTGCACTTGCCTCATCCAAACCAAGCCTGGCTTTTTCTTGTTGGTGTCTCAGTGGCACCAACGTGCCATTCACAGAGGCTGGCCATTGTCTCTTCTCACTAAAAATGACCCCAAGTCATCCTGGGAAAGCTCTGTGCTGCCTCGCGCTCTTCCCACCCCCTGCTGGGTTAATGCCAACGTTCTCCCCAGGGAACGCTTGGGTCTGGTTTAGTTTGTGGTTCTTCTAGAGAATGACTTCACTTCAAAGGTCTCTGGGAAGCCAGGTATTGCTGGCTGAGGGGAAGAAACTTTGGGGAGATGGGGTCACAGGGAAGACTGTGCTCCCTCGGCAAGTCAGTGGAGGTGGGGCTTGTTTCTGGGCGGCCCAATCACAGCTGTCACTGCCTTCTACTCACACTCCCCTTGTCATCTTCAGCTCTGTAGCCCACTCAGTTTACCCATTTCCTTCTTTACCCAGCCTGCCAAAGGGGTCCCTGACACCAGAGAAGGCAAGGAGACCCTGCCCCTAGAGCTGTGTGGAGTGTCACACCTCCAAGATGCTGGAGGTGGGCCTGGAAAAGGCCTCTTTCTGTCTCCAAGGCCACCGGCCACTGCTCCAGCCTCCTGGAAGGCTTGGCAGCACATTCTTAGGGCAGCCCACTGCTTTCAGGGGACACAGAAACAAAGATAGAAACATCTGTGCCCCCTTCCACGAGCGACAGAGAATCGGGTCCAGAGGTGAAGTGGGGACAACAGAAACCCATCCAGACATCAGGCTGACAAGTTCTCCTGGTGGAGAGAGATGGGCTATGGGCTGGCTCTGCCATGTCCCCCACTGGGAGGTCTTGGACTCTTACAAAGGTGAAAGGGGGACTCCCAAAGAGCGTAATACTCACAGTAAAATGCCATTCCCCCTTTTAAGAAGGGGATGGAAAGCATGGACACTAACTTGCTTTCACATGACTACAGGATTCAGGAATTCAAAGAAGGAAAGCAACCAATCCGATGCCATCCATTCAACACTAATACAGGGCAATTTCTTCAGATCATGTCACCAGAATAAACCATAAATTAACAGTTTAAAGTTAATTAGAAAACATTCTAGGCAACAACTAATTACGAATGTGTGTGCATACAATTACATAGAAATGTGATTAAAGATAAATATATGTACTCAAAGATTTAATCAGAAATCACAGATACTTATTTTGAATGTTCGTATTAAACTCTTAAGGCGAGCCATTCATATTTATTATTTCTGCTACAGGGCTTTCTTTGGGCAGGATTCATTCCCTACTTTACGTGGAAGAGGTAAATTCTTCAGGCTGGAGGGATCTCTCTGAGGACAAAGAAGTCTTCTCTTTTTGTGCAGGCAGCAAGGGTTGTTGGGCACGTGTGGACGACAGAGCTCAGTGGCAGGCCCTGGAAGAGGATGACCTCAAATAGACTGGTTTGGGAAACTTTAACCAACGAGGTGCCACCGTCCTAACAAGGCCAAGGACCTTGTCAGATGAAAACGAGCCAGTCTCTACTCCCAGGTCACACCACAAACTTCTAGGGCATTCCCTTCACAGGTAGGAAGACTGTCGGCAGGGAGAGCAAAGTGTGCTCCTGGAGGGTGCACCAGTGTCCTGACCTCTACTGGGATCCCTTCTTCAAGGGAGCGTCCTGCTGGCGTGCGGGCCACAGTCAGGGAAGCAGACGGGGGATGAAACTTGGCCTCCGCTGGAGTCAGGCTGGGGATATGGGAGTTGAGAATTGTAAATGCTGCAGTTTCGGGAGATCCAAATGGGTCAGAATAAGTCAAGATGGAGAGGGGTAAGAAGGAATCCAATCTCAATAAAAGCAAGTTCTAAGGTCCAGAAGGTCCGGCATCACAATGCTGGAAGTGGTCTTCTGTGAATGCAAGGACACACCGTTCCTTTTTGAGAACTGACCCAGGAACAGGGGCTGCCTTGGGCCAGACATGATTGGGGAGAGGGTGAAAGGCTGGCAGGTCCAGGAAGGTCAGCCGGAAGGATATTTGGGGCAGGTCGGGGGGCCCCCTCCAGCCTCATATCACTCACCTCAAGGCCAGCAAGTGCAGCGCCATCTGTCCTGGAATGGAGACAATGGTCCCAGGCCAGCCTGGGTCTTGGGCAGCGTGGTCCAAGTCAAGTGGAAATGAGCCTCCAAAGTATGGGAATCTCTGTATTTATTGTGTCCAGTGGTCCCCAGTGACCTCTTATCTGATCCCAGATGCCCTGGGGAGGCCCCTGAGCATCAAAGATCACAAAGAACCCTACAGAGCAGTTAGTCCTCTAAAAACACATCCCCTTTTATTTTTTATTTATTTATTTTGTAAATTGATTCATTTTAAAATTAAATAAAAATGAGGGAAAAAACCAAAAGGAGATTGCCATGTACACAACGACATAAGAGAGGATTCAAGATAAAACAATAAATTTCCACTTCAAGAAAACCTCTCTAATCCATGCTGGATACTGCTTCCCCCACTGCCCGGCTTCCTCTGCTTCCCGGTGGGTTTTCTCTGTTCTCTTCTGGGCACTTCTTACTTTATTTTTTTCTAGCTCCCCCCCCCCAAAAAAAAAGGTCACAATTAAACACGGACATAGAAAGATAGAGACACACAGAGCTCCCTAAACACACACGCACATAAGCCCGTGCTATGCTTCTTTGCTCCTATCACGTATCTCTGAAGGTGGACGGCATAGTTAGTACCCATGCTTTTTTTTTTACATAATAAATTCTACCCTGGCCCTTAATTGTATCTTTGTGTCTCTCTCTCTCATTTTTAGAGTTTCCTCAAAGCATCATATGGTTGAATTCAAACTTTTAATCTGCTTTCCATTTCTGCTTTTCTGTTAAATTCATCCCATTCACACTGTAAGCTGCAATTACTTGGCTTTTCCTCCTTCCTATTTTTCCACACTATCTTCCTCCTCAGTCCGTTTTACTTCCGCGTGCTACCTTGCCCTCCTGTTCCTTAACCTACCCCCCCTTTTAAGAGTCCCTCCCTATCATCCCCCCATCCCCTTGTCCTCATATTTCTTTCTCAATTCAGAAGACCTTGATGCCCTTCTACGCCTGCGCCTTCCCTCTTTAACCCTTGCCCCAAGGGATCACCCGCCCTCGCTGCACTGGCCTCCTCTGTATTCATTCTTCCTTTTCTGCCTCATCCGTATGAGGGAATTTCTCCTCTCTCTCTCCCTGTGTGTTTCTGTGCAATCCTTCGCAGATCAGCCCACACCCAAGGACTGAAGGAAGTCCCGAGGGCACCGGTAACGCTTTCACAAATGGAAGGTGAACAGTTTGACCTGACTGAGGCCCTTGCGAGTGGTCTGTGATGTTTCCTGTATCTCACTGTCAAAATTCCGCTGTTTTTGTCAGCCTTTCAGGGTGTTGAGCGTCCAGTCAGGATTCTGCCTTATTCCGTGGCCTGGCTCCTTGCCCCCAGCGTAGCCCCGTGAGGCTTAATCTGTCTCTCTTGCTGCCTGCAGTGTCTTGTCCTTCACCCAGGCGTTCTGAGACTTGGCTAGGATATTCCTCTGGGTCTTCCTCCGGGAATCTTTCAGATGGTGACCAGCGGATGTTTTTCCATTTCTGCTTTGCCTTTCGCTCTCTTAACAAAGTCTTATAACATCATATTGAGATTCTTTCTTTTCTTAATTCTAATTTTCAGCTAGTCCGATGGTTCTTCTGCCACTTGTCCTCAATCTGTTCTCCAGATTACTTGTTTTGTCAGACGAGATGTTCCGCATTCTCTTCTATGTTTTATTCTTCAGACCCAGTTTCACTGTTTCTCGTGGCTTCCCCTCCCCTTTTACTTCTTGCAGGTCTCTCTCTCTTTCTGGCAGAGGTGTTTCCTGCAAGCACATCAGGCCCTGGGTGCAGGGCAGCGGTCTTACAGAAGAGGAAGCTGACCACAAATACCTGCAGAGGAGAGCCTGCCCAACACACTGCTGAGCAGTCATGTGGCTGCTTTTTTAAAAATAATCATCAGCCTCCTTCTCGCACGTTCGGGCCTGTTTTTCTGGCTGCCCTCCACTCTGGCCTCTCTCCCTTTGCCCTGGCCGCTGGAAGCCCTCCCCCCCCCCTTTGGTCTGAAGCAAAGATCCAGACTAGGCCCAGGGACTTGTGGGGTCGGGAGGCCGTCCACGTGGCCTTGCCCGCTTGATGTGGCTAAGGATCCTCCCCACACCCCCCCCCAGAGCAGTACAAACACACTGAGAACCACTGTTAATTAATCTACTTTATTGAGGAGGCTGACAGTGACACAGCAGAGACAGTCCGGATGGGCACGGGGCGGAGGAGGCGCGATGCCACGCCGATGCCCGATGCCCACGGGCTCAGAATGGGCGGGCCGCCTCAGTTCACGAGCAGAATCATCTTCCCATAAGCCCCCTGGCTCTTGATGATGTCTTCGTGGGCCTGTGCGGCGTGCTCCAGCGGGTAGGAAGGCCCGACCACGGGCTGCAGCCAGCCCGTCTCGATGCCCGCCAGCAGTGCAGCCAAGGACTGCAGAAAGTCATCCTGCAGGACACAAAGGAACACTGGAGCCCTGAAGACCCCCAGATCCTGGGTGTAGGGGTGCAGACCTGCTTTAAACAGCCTCTGTCCGGGCCCACGGATGCCGATAACTTGCTGCCCCTCTGCCCAGGTGCCAGCATAACCCAGGGGATCTGATATATTTTGGGAAGGCAGGATGCACAGGCTTCCTCTGCAGAGCACCTACCCTGGGCCAGTGCAGAGGAGGGCCTGAGAGACCCCTTTGGGGAACACATGGAAAGTGCTGGGCGCTCACCTTGGGGGAGGAATATAAGGAGACCCCAATGATGCTGGTTTCCTTCTTCATCGTGTCCCGAGGGTTTATTTCTATGGGGCCCCTGGAGCCAACGATCTGGGAAACAGACAGGGGCTCGCATGAGCAGGGGGGCTCTGCAGGAGGCCGGGGGGGGGGTGAGGCTAGAACCGTGTCCTCCAAGGATCCCAAGTACTCACTATGACCCTGCCTCTGTAGGAGAGGAGCTGCAAGTCATTGTGGAGGTTGATGTTGGACAGCATTTCAATGATCACGTTCACTCCATTCTCCCCAACGTACTCCTACATCACAACACACGTGCCCTCATCAGCAACGCGCCCCAGACTGGAGGGAAGGCCTGGGGCTGGAAGGTGAGGACGTGCTGCGCACAGGGCCTGGCCCACAGCAGGGGTTACACCGCTGCACCTACTAAGCGTTAGTGCTAGGACACAGGGGGAGCCAGACAGCCCCCGGCCCCCTCCCCACACCACCCACCTTGATTTTATCCACATAGTCAGGCTCCCGGTGATTGAAGACCTTGTGGGCTCCGTTCTTCAGAACGACTTTTCTCCCCTGCTCTGTGCCCGCTGTGCCCAGAACCTTGAGGCCATAAGCCCTGGCGATCTGGCAGGCCGCTATGCCAACCTTGGGGACAAAGGACATTTGAGTTTCTTTGGTTTGGCTTCCTTACTCCCTATGTGATGCCCGTCCTCTGAGGGCTCACGGTCAAGTGGCTTCTGCACAAGAAGCAGGCCAAGGGAAGTGGCCAACACAGGCTCCAGGGACATCTAGACTGGGGCTGATACCAGGCTGGACCCACCAAGAACCTCTTGGGGACCCTGCACTGGGAGCTTCAGTCCCCACACACCCGGGGCGGTGGCAAAGGTTCGACCCTGTGCTCCAGGCTGAGCCTCTGATCCGAAACTGTTCTTTTATAGTTCAGGAAACTGAGGTCTGGGAAACGCAGGGTCTTCTGCAGGTAGCCCATGTGGTGAACCTCGGGGCACAATCTGCACACGGGACCCAGACTCCAGATCAGGGGTCCTCACACTTGCTGAGGACCCACAGGTATAATCTCTACTCTTGATCTTCTGAAGGTGCAGGGGGCAGCTTTCTCTGGCTCCAGTTCACCCTGATTTGACCATCCCAGCCTGGGGCCCCTCTCCTGTCCTGCCCTTGCTGGGCAGCCACATCGAGTGGGGAGCGCTCACTGAGGGATACAAGCACAGGCAGCCCAGGGCTAAGTCCCAACATCAGCCCACAGACAGACAGCCTAGCCGGGCACCCCGGGCCGGGCCTACCCCAGCCTCTCTCGCTGATGCTGTCACGGGAGCTAACCGACACTAATTCAGCTCAGACATGGTGGCCGGGCCTGCCTTTTAACTCTGCTGCTCAGCGGCCAGGTCTTCTACGAGGGGCCGGGGGAACAGCACTTGTGCCATGCTCCTTCCTCCGCTTGCCGCTCAGATTTGTAATTTATGCAGCAAATGCCAAGGTGAGTGAGCACCAGAGCTGAGCGGGGCTGCTGGACGGGCTTTGGCCAGTCACAGGCATATTGAATTCACCTTCAATCAGCCCACACCGGGGTCAGAGAAGGGGCGCTCTCCATGAAGCCATCCATCAAACAAACCCGTTAAGCCTCCCCAGCCGCCGGGGCCTCCCACAGGGGAAGCTGTCTCCCCTTTTCTTGGGGCCCCCAGTTCAGGAGCAGCAGAGACTGAAAGCCAACGGTCTCTGAGCAGCCTGATCCCTGGGGCTACAGGGATACCCGGCTAAGCTCCTTAGGCAGCAGACTGGGCCCTGCAGGCACTGCCCAGTCACCCTGTGGGGAGGCACACAATTCCTGGCCCAGGGTTATTAGCACGGTGTAGGGAAGGCGATGCCCAAGCCAAGTGAGTGAGGGCCCCCCGGCCTCCTATCTGCAGATGCTAAGTCTGGTCTCCCAGATTCTGGAAGGTGGGGGGCTCCTTCGACAAGGTGGGGACAGCAGGGCTCCTGGGGCTCCTGCTCCAAGGAGCACCCCCGAGTCCAAGCACCGTAAGGCAGCTGGCCAGTGGCGGGGAGCCCATACCCTCGGGAGAGCCACGATGGCTCAGCGGGCGGGCCAGGAAGTGAACATGCCAGAAGGTGCTGGGAACTCTTGAGGGCCAAGCCTGAAGGGCCCTCAGAGGCCAGGAGGGAGCCCCCCAGAAAAGCCCCTTCCTGGAGGGTCTAGGCTCCCCGGGGCACAGAAAGGTCAGGGCCTTGGCCAGGGTCACACGGCCAGGCCAGAGGCAGGGAGCAAGCCTGGCGCGGCAGGGCCCCATCTGCCACTAACACCCGCGGACGCCTCAGCCAGCGCGGTTTAAAAAATCAAGGTTATCTTTCTATGTGAACGTCAGTCTGTTCTTCCTCTCACTGCCTCCCTCCACGGATTAAACGGGCAGCCCAAGGCCCACCTCTCCACATCGGCCATAGCCACGGAGTCTACCGCACATCCAACAGTCCTCTGAGCAGGGAAGAGGCACGATGGGAGACCCCAAGGCCTCGGGGATCAGAGGAAGGTGCCAGGCCCAGGCTCGCACCCTGGGAGAATCTGTGCCAGAGCTCGACCTGGGTGTGGGGGTTTCCCACTCCACCACCCACCTTCTCAGGCCCATGGACAAAGGCTAGGCGTGGTCCTTCTGACCCCTGTGGCATGAGCCAGTAGCCAGCACACCACCGCAACACCCTCCTGAGAATACTTACCCCTCCGCTGGCCCCGTGAATGAGGACGCTCTCTCCAGGCTTGGCCTGGGCACTGGAATAGAGAGCACAGCCACGATGACCACCCTGCTGGGCCTCAGGCTGGTCCCCTTCCCCAGGCATGCAGCCCAATGACCATCCCAGGGCTGGTTGGGAAGGCCAGGCCACGGTGCCGGAGAGGCCTGGAGCAGGGCACTGCCTGATGTCCAGTCCTAGGGCTCTAAGAGGGGCCACAGACTCACAGGCAGCAGGGGTCAGAGGCAGGACCTGAACCCAGGTCTGCCGGCTCTGAATCGTTTCAGCTGTGCAGCCAGGCATCTCAGCCGTGGCTGCAGCACAAAGACTGGGGGGTCCTGCCCCCCAAGCCCAGGGCCTGGCCCTCTGGGGATGGCCCAAGAACTCTGATCCAGACCAGGGAAGAATGCCACCTGTGGCCTCCCCAGGCCTGGGTCTGAATCCTGGCCAACATGGTGTGGGGGTGGGGTGAACAGCCAGGTTCTCCCCCTGCCCCAGGGCTGCACGCCAGCCCCGCCCCGCCCCGCCCCCAGTCCTCACCTGTGTATCAGAGCACGGAAGGCTGTGAAGTAGGGGATCCCAATGGAGGCACCCTGACCAAAGTCCAGACTCTCATGCAGCGGGAAGACAGCGTGCTCGTGGGCAATGGTGTACTCGGCATAGCCCCCCGTGACCGTTTTGGTGGTGAAAACCCTGTCTCCTTTCTGTTGGAAAAGACAAAGGGGCAGAAGGCGTGAGGGATGTGGGCGGCAGTGCCCTTCCCAGATGGGGGGCAGATGAGGGCACCCCGGGCACAGCACAGGGGGTGGGGAGCGCGAGCCGGGAGAGGATGGCTCTGGTCCTTGTCCTGTTTATCTTTCAAAGGCGGGGGATGAAGGCCCAAGCTTGAAGCCGAGGACAGGCTGGCCCTTTCAGTAGTGGGGGACTGGAGTGTCCAGTGACCTTCCCGGGGTGGCCCAGAGGCAGTCTCTGAACCTGGGTCATGAGGGCCAGCTCTTTCTCTACCCCCCACACCCAGAAGCACCCTCAGCCAAACGTGCCTTCCTAAGGCGCCAAGGGCTCCCTTGCTCAAAGACTGCCCAGTGGCTGAATCACAGGCAGATGCCATCCAGTCCAACTGGACCCTCCGCTGGACGCTCCGTCATGCACACAGGAGGGGCAGAATGAAGGTACTGACCTCCCTCCCCCATCTACTACCCCGGGAGTTCCCTAAACCAATGACTGATCACAGATGCCATGCCCACTGCTGGAGATACCAGGACGGGACCTGCCGCTCTGTGAGGACGGAGACTGCTTCCCTGAAGAGAGGACAGCCCCCTCGGACAGAGCGGGGCCTGCTGAAGCGCCCCCACCCCTGCCCTTCTCAGCATCACTGAGCACAGAGAGGACAGCAGAGGAAACCGAGGGTTGGACAAGGAGAGCTGTCGCTTCCCCACCAAACTTTCCATGGGTCTCTGGGAGCCCCCACCCCATCCCAGCCCCGCCAACCCGCCCCCAGCCCCCCTCAGGGCCCCCCCCCTGCCAGAAAGCTCTGGAGGGCAAGAGTGGCCAGTCTGTGCTTTGGCGCGGGCCCCATAAGTGGCTGGCGGGGGGGCCTCTGAGCTGTGCCCAGGGGCGTGAGGCTGTCCCTATCTAGCACTGGGATACCCTGGCTGGACAAGGGGAGTCTTGGGAAACCGAGGGGGGCAAAGGCATCTGGAGAAAACGAAACGGAGGAAACGCACAGGCCGCTACCTTCAAGTTCCCCACGTGCTTCCCCACGGCTTCCACAACCCCTGCCACGTCTGTGCCAGGCGTGTACGGCAGAGTTGGGGTGCGGCTGTAGGTCCCAGAGCGGATATAAGTCTCCACTGGGTTGACCCCACACGCGTGGACTTTGATCAGGACCTGCGGGGCAGCAGAGAGCCTTCATCCAGGGCGGTGATGTGGACACGACCACCTCCACACCAGAACCGTAAATCGGCGGTGTGGCTTCAGAAACCACCGCGGGCAGGACCGAACCACAGGCCTCACCCAGCTTCCAAGTCCTCCAGTGGGGGGAGCTGTGAGGGAGCAGCCCCAGCCCCTCCTTGGTGACCAGGGGCGAAGGCCTCTGCTCCCTGGTGATGGGGGTGGGGAGGGTCTCTGCTCCCTGGTGATCAAGGGTGAGGATCTCTGCTCCCCAGTGACTATGGGGTGAGGGTATCTGCTTCCTGGTGACTATGGGGTGAGGGTCTTTGCTCCCCGTTGACTATGGGGTGAAGGTCTCTGCTCCCCGGTGACTATGGGGTGAGGGTCTCTGCTCTCTGGTGATCGGGGGCATCTCTGCTCCCCTGTACAGCCCCAGCCCCTCCCTGGTGACCAGGGGCGAAGGCCTCTGCTCCCTGGTGATGGGGGGGAGGGTCTCTGCTCCCTGGTGACCAAGGGGTAAGGGTCTCTGCTCCCTGGTGACTATGGGGTGAGGGTCTCTGCTTCCTGGTGACGATGGGGTGAGGGTCTCTGCTCCCCAGTGACTATGGGGGGAGGGTCTCTGCTCTTGGTGATGGGGGGGAGGGTCTCTGCTCTCTGGTGCAGCCCCAGCCGCTCCCTGGTGACTGGAGGCTCTGGGCTCCTGGCTCTCTCCCCCTGCCCGGATGGCCTCTAACATCTTACCTGATTCTCCTCTGGCTCAGGCACGGGGATGTCCTTCTGCAGCTTCAGCACATCTGGCCCGCCAAACTCAAAGACCCGAATGGCCCTCATCACCTTGTTCCGGGAGGCCATGGTGGTCTTGGGGGAGAGTCCACAGTCAGACGCTGTGTCCTGTGCCCAAGCCCCTCTGGGAGGGGCTCATCACTTCAAGCACAGATGCCCATCAGCTCCTACGCCTCCCCCTACAAAGCCCTGGGCTATAAGGGAGGACCCTTAGGGTGAGGCAATGACCTCCTCTGGAAAGCAGCCAGGCAGGATGAGAAGAGCCTGGAGGGGCAGGAAGCCCTGCCAGGCCAGCCCATCTTCAGGCTGTGCTGGACTTGGGGCTGAGGGCATGTGCAAACATAAGGTGCCACTGAATACAATGACCACAAGCATCCCTCCCCTGCCCTGGCACCCTGGTCCTGGGAGGGAGGGGTTCCTAGGAGCCCTACTTTACAGATGGGGACACTGAGGCCCAGACCACTCAAGTAACCCGAGCAGGGTCACCCCACGAGAGCGTATCTGGGGCCAGACTGGACCTGGCCTCTTCCTGGCTCCAGGTCCTGCCCCGGCCTTGGTCCCTCCATGACCCTCCATGTTCTCCTTGTCCTACAGGGGGCAGGGATGTGAGCCCCCCGCCCCTGGGGCCTCGTCTCCTGCCGAGCCTGCGGCACAATGGGACCTGGTCACCAGGCCCAC
>NW_027185849.1:0-11724 GCF_028583685.1 Petaurus breviceps papuanus | reverse complement strand
TACAAACTTCATGGACACTGGAGGTCACTGTGGTTCCATATGGGGAGAGTCAAGGAAGAATTTGTCTGACTAAGAAAAACAAAAACAATAATAAAACAATACCACAGGCCAGATGGTTTGAAGCAATGATTTGGGGAGATAGATTATTTTTGGGTAAGTAAGGCAGTGTAGTGTAGTGAATGGGGCACTGGAGTTGGAGCCATGAAACTTGAGTTCAAATCCTGTCTTATGAGACATTTATGAGACTCTGGGCAAGTCACGGAATCTCTCTCAGCCTGTTTCCTCATCTGTAAAATGGTCATAATAGCATCTAGTTACAAGGGTGTTGGGAGGATTAAATGCAAAATGCTTTGAAAATCTTAAAGTGGGCAGAAGTGAGAAGCTGTATCTTAGAAGCCAGTAGCATAAGGCTTAAAACTCTTGATTTGGTGTCAGGGAGGCCTTACTTTAGCTACCCAGAGGCTATGTGAAACATGGACAAGTGTCTTAAATGTCTGTTTAAGCCTCAGTTTTCTCATCTGTAAAGTTCGGATGGTAAAAACAGCTAGCTCACAGTGTTGTTGTGTGGATCAAATAAGATATTTGCAAAAAGTGCTAAACACATTACTTGACACATAGTAGTTGTCATAAAAATGCTTATTCCCTCCCTCCTTGTCCCATTTGTCTTCAGTTTCCTAATCTATAAGTGGATATAGTAATTTGCCATTGGGAAGAGAAAATGAGATAAGATTTGTGAAGATCTAGTGAGGTAACATATGTAAATACTTTACAAAGCTTAAAGTACTATATAAATGCTACATATTGTGTGTGTGTGTGTGTGGTTTGTCCTTCATTCTCAAAGAAGACCATGACATCACGGAATGATGACATGACTTATAATTGATTTTGATTTGAGTGAGGGAGGGCTGTGCGAGGTCACCAGCCTCAGTTTCTCCTCCAGAGCCATCTGGGTCCAGTGACCAGATATCCATCAGAACTGGAGATGGCCCAGGATGCAGTGGGAGACTTTGGCCCTTGCTAAGGCCTTTTCAAGTTCTAACTTTGAGTGAGGCAAGCCTATTCAGTGAGTAGGCCTCTTTAAGAAGTGAGTCAAGGGATGGTGCTAATAAAAACAAAATCAAACTGGAAGGGAAGGATCCTCAGGTGTTGCTAGCCAAAAGAGAAATAGCTACTACTGTTTACATTCACTCTGAGCCAGGAGGGCCCAAAAAATAACCATTAAGTGGTGCTCAGTCAGGGACCTATTACTGACTGTTGTCCAGTCTATGATATCCAGAGTTAATTGGGTTTAAGGCTTGGTCTTTGACAAAGAAATTTAGTCAGTAAACCCCAACTTAATTAGGTAGCTTTCAGCCATGAAAATTTACCTTCCTTTGGGCAGAAAACCCTCAGGTGAGAGGCAGAAGGGAGGGAGAAGAGAGGAAAAGAAAGGAGAGGAGAGGAGAGGGGAGGACAAGGCAGGGGAGGGGAGGGAGATGGGAGGGAGAAGGGAGGGGAGGAGAGAAGTTGCCCTACTGGAACTGGCCATCTGGGTCCCCATTCAGGCAGCTCAGACTACTCACAGGTTGTGGTTTGTCCTTCGTTCTCAAAGAGGACCATGACATCAAGGAGAGAATGACCTGACTTGCAATTGACTTTGATTTGAATCCTAGATATTATTTTTTCTTAAAAAGGACCAGACTGGAGAAATTCCAGGTCTAAGCAAAATTACATAGCAGAAATGTCTATCTTTGGAGTTGTCAGATTCTTCTTTCTGTGTCCTCTTTTCCTATCTAAGAAATATTTATTGTATTTCAATGCTTCTCTTTCCTACTCTTTCCCTTTATTTCAGGAACCTATGGTCTTCAGTTTTCCTATTCTCTCCTCTCTCCCCCTGGCAAAATCTACTTTCAGGGAGTGTTTTTGGAGAAGGCTCTAATATCAGTCAAGCACATTTTAATATGAATTTTGGTCAACGTGTTTCTTCTCCAAGGATTATTTATATTTTAAGCTTTATTTCTAATTGTGACAGGAAAAATCTTTTGCATTCTAAAGGAATTTCAGGCATAACTACACAGATGAACAGAGGAACTTTGCTGGAAGGGAAAAGAAGACTCTCCCCTTGGGTCTCTGAAATTATACCATGTGGGAGGTTGTTCCCCATGCTCTTGTGAAAGGCCAGCTCTAAGGGTAGTCATTTCCTTCCAAGTAGTGGGGCTTATATATGAGAATTCATTGGTAAAAGAAGTTATGTTGCAAAACAAAGGCATACTTTGAAGAGAATAGCTTCTGATGATTTAAGGAATCAGCAAGTAAAAGGGTTTCTTTTCTTGAAGTTCTGAAGACTGGAGATCTTTAAGCAAAGGTTGAATGGGTCCATCAAAGGGTATGGATCTCCGAAAGGTGAATTTGGGGGACCCCTCACATATAATTGAAGAGTTTTGGAAGAAGTGGAAGGATGGAACTAGTTCACCTTGTCATTAGTTGGTCACTGTTGTGGTTTGGTTGTCTTGGTCGTGTCTGACTCTTCGTGATCCCATTTCGGGGTTTTTGCGGAAGAGGCACTGGAGTGGTTTGTCACTTCTTCTCCGGCTCATTTTGCAGATGGTGAAACTGAGGCAAATAGAATTCCTAGGGTCGTACAGCTAGTAAATATCTGAGACTGGATCTGAGCTCATGAATATGAGTCTTCTTCATTCCAAGTCCAGTGATCTCTTCACTGTGCCCCATAGCTGCTCCATTGTAACATGTAAATATTTGTATGTGTCCTTGGATATGTGTCCTTCTGAGATTTTAAAGTATATTTTTATTTTTAAAAATATATTTTTCATATAGAAGAGGCTGTAGTTAATGCTTCTGAGAATGATCTCTGGATGTTAGAGGAATTCCGAATCTAGGTTTTTAGGACACTCCCAAGATGTTTCTATCTCAATATGTGAGCAAGGGGAAATGAGGAGTAGAATCATGAAATTTTAAAAATATACTCAAATCAAATGCCAAATTATTTTTAAAATTTAATTAATTAATTTACTTTTAGTTAACAACATTCAGTTCCATAAGCTTTTGAGTTTAAATTCTCTCCCCCTTTCTCTCTTCCCCCTTCACCCCTTATGGTGGCATGCAATCTGATATAGGTTCTACAAATACCTTCACATTAAACATTAGAAAAGTTGTAAAGAAGGATTATAACCAGTGGAGTGAACAATGAGAAAGAAGGAATAAAACAAAACAAAAAAGAGATAGAACATATAGTTTGCTTCAGTCTGCATTCAGACTCCATAAATCTTTCTTTGGATGTGGACAGCCTTTTCCATCATGAGTCTTTTGGAGTTGTCTATTGCCTTGCATTGCTGAGAGGAGCCCAGTCTATCAAAGTTAGCCATCACAGATAATATGTGTCTGTAAATGTGTATAAAGTTCTCCTGATTCTGCTGCCCTCACTCAGCATCAGTTCATATAAGTCTCTCCAGGTTATTATGAAATTATTATGAAGTCTGCTCCTCATTTCTTATAGCACAATAGTATTCCATTACATTAGCCATTCCCCAATTGATGGGTATCCCCTTGATTTCCAATTTTTTTCCACCACAAAAAGCAGCTATAATTGTTTTTGTACATATGGGCCCTTTTCCCACTTGTATGATCTGTTCAGGATACAGCCCTAGAAGTGATATTGCTGAGTCAAAGGGGTTGCCCATTTTTATAACCCTTTGGGCATAGTTCCAAATTACTCTCCAGAATGGTTGGATGAATTCACAACTCCACCAACAATGCATTACAATTCAATTTTCTCACATCTTCTCCAGCATTTATCATTTTCCTGTTTTGTCATCTTAGTCAATCTGACGGGTGAGATGTGGTACATCGGAGTTGTTTTGATTTGCATTGCTCTGATCAATAGTGATTTAGAGCATTTTTCATATGCTTATAGATATCTTTAATTTCTTCCTCTGAAAACTGTCTGTTCATATCTTTTGATCATTTATCAATTGGGGAATGACTTGCATTCTTACATATTTGACTCAGTTCTCTGTATATTTTAGAAATGAGGCCTTTTGGGGCATCTAGGTGGTATAGTGAGTAGAATGCCAGCCAGGAGGACCTGAGTTTGGATCCAGCCTCAAACACTTAACACACACACACACACACACACACACACCTAGCTGTGTGACCTTGGGGAAATAACTTAACCCCAATTTCCCTCCAAAAAGCAAAAAAAGAAGAGAAAAAAAAGAAATGAGGCCTTTGTCAGAGACACTGGTTATAAAAACTCTTTCCCAGTTTTCTACTTCCCTCCTATTCTTGGTTCATATTGGCTTTGTTTGTACAAAAACTCTCCAATTTAATGTAATCAAAATTATCAAGTTATATATTATAAATATAATTTAATTCTATTAGTTGTTAATAATAATTAAAAAATAAAGTTACATATTATTAATATAATTTAATTAAATGATTAAATTATGAGAATAAAAGCAAACACTTGACATACAGTGCTTTGTGTGTGGGTATAGTGGCAACCACACTGGCATACCCAGGAAGGCTCCTGGCACAGGTTCTTAGGTCTGCTTTACTAGGAAAGATAGCTGTTCAAGTGGTCAACAATCTTTTTTCATTATATTCATTAATTCAGGGGAAAAATCAGCACTGTGAACGTGAGAGAAAATCCAAACAAAGAAAATAGAAAAAAATGCAAGCAGAAAAATAAAGACCAGCAGACAGGGCTTCTAACTGTCTGAGAAATTAGCACAGGTCCACAGATCCAACTCTCTGACCAAGGCAATATGTACATAATTACCAGAGAGAGAAGCACAAACATCTGGGTTTTTCAAAGCCAGAGGGCTCCTTAACAGCTACCCAGAGTCTTATCTTGTCAAATCACAGGAACACTTTTCCAATGAGTGACCCCTAAAGCAAAATGCTAACCTCAGAGTATATATACCCTTCTTCAGGGTCAGAGGGCATCAAAACCCTTGTGACCCACTGCCTAATTATGAAAAACAAAAGGTGTGGGTCTTCCTGAAAAACAGGCCTCCCCTAATCAAGCTTCCCTTAATGGGCTCTACAGAGAGGCCTATTAACGGGTGGGAAAGATCTTGTATCCCATTAACATTATAGTGGGGATGGGTGGGTGGAAGTTGGAGAAGACTGGTAGTGATGGAGGTAGAGGATATTATGAAATAAAATGAATAATGATAAGCAATTACACTCTCATATAGCTGAGAATTCCTGCTCATGACTACTCACTGCTGGGGCCTATGACCTATGGAATCAATCCCACGCTAGAGAATCAAGAAGGACTCAAAGGCATTATTTAGAAAGCAGTTGATGTTGAATTCATGTTAACACCATGATCATTGTCTAGCCTCCTGGTATGATCTTTGTCTCAGATCTCATGCAGCTTGCAACAGTTTTCCCTTCCTTCTGCCACAGCGGTCCAACCTACCTTTATCTAGGAATATCCTGGTCTGTTCTAGTCTGGCTTGATTTTTTTAAGGTCTTGGCACCCCTCCCCAGATGACCTTTTAATTGTTTTCTTGCTACCATGGTAGAATCATGGAAGGAGTCTTGGATTTACTTTTCTGAACCTAGTTTTAGAGAGGTAAATTGCCCTGATTTCTTATTGAGGAAAGAGCAGTGCTGTCTCTGCCTTCAGATCAGTTGGTATAAGTCATTGCTTTGTAAACACAGGCCTGAGTGGGCCCAGTACAACTATATGCTAGTATACTGAAGTTTTGGCTCCACTGACGCATTCAAAAATCTCTCCTGACTTTACTAGGGCTCCCTTCTCCTTTCCCAATACTGGATCCAAAGGCATTAGTGGGTCAGATTTGAGAGATAATGTGGTACAGGAAAAAAAAGTGCTGCCTAGATAGTAAAAGAATATGGAATTAAATTCCATATTTTGACTATTATAAATACTTAAATTAGCTACAAAGTACCTATGAAGACTCTTTTCATGCAGAGAAAGAACTGATAACTGTATGTATAGAATGATTATGAGTGTGTGTGTGTGTGTGTGTGTGTGTAATGGTAGCCATCTCTAGGGAGAGAAGGGGGAGGGAAGAAAAAAAGTAAAATAACTTTATTACATATTTAAAGGGAATAGCAAGTTGTATACAATAGATTTGCAGTTTCATGTACAATCATCTCTTTCAGCCCCATTCTACTATATTATAGAAATGTTTGTTTTATTTCTTAAGTTTAGAATAAAATGAATAAATAAAAAGCAAAATAAACCCA
This sequence comes from Petaurus breviceps papuanus, assembly GCF_028583685.1. Lineage (NCBI taxonomy): Eukaryota > Metazoa > Chordata > Mammalia > Diprotodontia > Petauridae > Petaurus > Petaurus breviceps. Next base: position 5,502 of record NW_027185849.1, on the reverse strand, counting down.
CCTCAGCCCTTTACTACCTATGAGTCTTTGGGCAATTTAATTAGTTTGAGCCTCAGTTTCCTCATTTATGGAATGAAGGGGTTGGACTCAATGACCTCTAAGATAACTTCTAGCTCTAAATCTATAAGCTGTCCTTAGGAACTCTGCACCTGGACCACAGACTGTGATGTGCTCAGTTTCAGCAACCCAGGAAAGCCTGCCATTGGCAGTTAGCCTCCATCTGCATGGGCTCAGTCACAGTTCACTTAATTGTGTAGACGTACTTTTCAGTCTCCTTGGTCCCTAAATTGTTCTGTCTTCTGGTTTTGTTGTACAAGCATTTCCATTAGGCCTGCCTAGACTATTTGGACAGGGTTCCATTTGGTCCTGATGTTTCTCACTGAACTCCTTCTTGAAGAACATTTCCTCTTCCCAGGTTCAAATAGTTTTCAGTTAATTTAATTCATTATGAATGCTATCAATGATCTCTTTACCTGTTAATACCACAACATAGAAACCATAGTATCATATTTTGGGTAGACACAAATATTTAAGAGCCCAGATTTATAGTAGGCATGTACTTCCCCCACCATTTTGTAAAGAAAAATGTCTGGGTTACTTGCAAAATTTAGGGAGTGGGTCTTAAACACTAGCTCACATTGACTGAAAAAGGCTGGTATGTGCACTCCCATTGACCCTAGACCAGGGGTGGGGAACCCACGGCCTCCAGGTCACATGTGGCCCTCTAGGTCCTCAAATGCCTCCCTTGACTGAATCCAAACTTCACAGAACAAATCCCAAAAGGATTTGTTTTGTGAAGTTTGGATTCAATCAAAGGGGCACACTTGAGGACTTGGAGGGCCACATGTGGACTCAAAGCCATGGTTCCCCACCCCTGTCCTAGACTATGTGTGGAGAAATAATGACCATGGTTGTCATACTAATGGGGCTGCCATGCTTACTTCCAAGGGAAACTTTTACTGTGTTACAAGATGAGAAGCCATGACATTTATTTCTTATAGAGGGAACATGGCATAGACGAAGAATGCTGGCTTTGGAGTCGCAAAGGACTTGAGTTTGAGTGCTGTCTCTACTGTTTACTATTTGCGTGGCCTTGGGCAAATCACTTGACCTATTTTACCTTAGTTTTCCCATTTATAAAATGAGAGGTTTGGACTAGGTGATCTTTAAGGTCTCTGGATGACCTCCATCACACCTAGTATTACAAAGTGATAGAGTCCATTCTGGGCACCAATGCAGATCTCAATCCCTTCCCTCAAATTAATCACCTGGTGCTCATTTATTTGGTGATGGATCCTCTCTTCACATTGCCAATACTGTACTCAAAGTCTTTCCAGCTTGGTAGATGCCTACATACCTAAAAGTTTTCTGACATAGCCTTTGAGAACCCAGAGTCACCAGGGCATTGAAGGAGGACCTTAATGGAGGAGGTAATACACGTATTAATAATAAAGTAATTTCAATTACACAGGGCATTCTAGGGAAAGCACATCCCATTCCTAGCTCTATCCTTTTAAATGTCACAGTATTTTTAAATTCCTCATTATCTACATATGCTCAAGATATTACAAACACTTATTTTGGGGCCTACATTAATCAATTAATCCAGTCAATACTTCTGTGAATTAGAATCATGGAATCACTGAGCTATGAGGCATCTTGGAGATCATGTACTATAGCCCAATCACTTTTAGATGAGGGAAATGAGTTAGGTCAAAGATAAGGCAGAGGGATCAGAAATGGATCACTTACATGAGAGTCTTGGATCTTAATTATTTGTAAAAAATTCTGAGATCAAGAGTTTTTGGGTTGGAGATTTGAGCATTGACCTCCTTGGGCCGGGGGAAGGGAGGCGATATTTCCTTAGGAATTCATATCTTGGAGAAGAAGGATAGAACTCCCCGTTGGGGACTGGCCTGTATCTGAAAGACTAGAACCGTTGTATGAGAGGCCAGGAGACTAATCAAGATTGTCTTGTATCTGAAAACAAAACAAACAAAACAAAAACACCAAAGTAGAAAACAGCAGTAATCACCTGTCTCTGAGGATGTATGCTTTATACGCATCTTCTGGGTTAAATCTCATTATTATGTCTCAATAATATATCTCAATAACAACCTCATGGGAGGTTAACCCATTTACTACTGAAATGCAACTACGTTGGGTTCAAAGCACAATGGTAGTTGAACAGCAATGTTCTCTGGAGCTTTATGAAAAGAGATGAATAGAATAGCACATCATGAAAGGACTTGCAGAGGGAGGGCCTTCTCTTTTCTATTACCTGGCTCACAAAGAGTGAGATTTCCATGCTTCTGGAACAGGTCAATGGATCGAAATGTCAATGCTCGTCCTTTTCGGCTCCTGTCTCCGAGGGTTTCTACCATGGTTTGAGCTCTTGGTATCTCACAGATGGGGGTGGGTGGGAAGGTCTGTCTAGCTTCTACCTCTAGCCTATAATTCTATTTCTCTCTCTCAGGCAGTGGTTGCAGTGCTCACCAGTGGCCGATGTGTCCCTCCCTATAGACTGGATCAGGAATGAATTAGACGTTTCGCTCTTGTAAGTGATACTTTTTTTGAGTAAACATCCCCTGGGTTTCTGTGATGTGTAACTAATGGAGTGCTAAACTCTCATGGCTGGTTTTAGACTCAGAAAGTACACGTGTTGCCAATCCATCATGTTCCTAATACTAATTAACATAGCAGGGATACAATAAAGCCGCAGATCATGCACACATTACCCAGCTCAGGTTACCTTCTTATAACAATCTTTCTATTGACCTACCTAAAGCCTGTATTGGGAAAATGAGCTTGGGCCTCCTCTCCCTCAGCTAGACCCTGTCCCATGGAATAAAAAATGTTGCTGGAGTATCATTTCATGTGGATAATCATGATCCTTGTGCCTATTGGAGACCAGGGGCTTCCTGGAACGTTTGTCTGTGGTGCTGGGGAGGGGGGCAGAGTCCTCTGTTATGATGGGGTATGGCAGGGCCCTGGGCGTACAGGAGTCACCACGGACTGTCCCACTGAGCAGCATTTAATCAACACTCAGAACTTCCTTACAGAGGCAAATCTCCTATCTTGACCCTCAGATCCTTTCTTAATTAGGACTCTCAGGAAAGTAATTTTTAACTGAATAAGGACTACTGAATTTGGTTCATTTTGTCCACTGGAAAGAAATTTATTTTCCCTTCTGGATTCAGTTTTGAGCTGAAATGGGAGGCAGCAGTGTGGGATAGAGGCTGGAAAACCCCCTTTTTAGTCTCTTCTCATTTGCTATTTTGCTGTGTGACTCTGGGCAACTCACCATCTCCCTAGGTTTCATTTTCCTCAAATGTATAACAAGGGGCTTGATGAAGGCTAAGGTCTCAAACAGTATTAATAGTTAATGTTAAAAATCTATTCGTTGTTGAGCCCCTAGACTCTTGTAATAAGTAAGTAGAGAAAATCCCCCCAATTTCTACCAGTGGAAACAGTGCTGAACCAAGTTGAAGTCATGAGACTTCACCTCTGCAACTTACTATTTGTGATCTTGGATAAGACATTTCACTTTCCTAGGCCTCAGTTTCCTCATCTGTAAAATGAGGAGGCTTTACTAGATTCCTTCTGAGGTCCCTTAGGACTGTAATCTATGATTGGTGCTTAGTACATAGCAAGCACTTTGTAAATATTTGCTACCTAACTCATTGACTAACCCTATCCTTGTCAACTTAAATGGTTGTTATAAGGGGAGCCATTAGAATTAGAATTGCAGGAATTTTTAACCTGTTCTGTGTTTTGGACTCTTTTGGCAGTCTGGTGAATCTGGACACCTTCTCAGAACAATGTTTTTAAATGCATAAAATAAAATACATAGGATTACCAGGAAAATCAATTACATTGAAATATAGTTATCAGTATATATTGGAAATATATATATATATATATATATATATATAAAAACAAATTCTATATATGTATAGCTTATGTCAGATTGCTTACTATCTTGGGGAGGGAGAAGGGAGGGAGGGAAAAAATTTGGAACTCAAAATCTTATAAAAGTGAATGTTGAAAACTATCTTTCCATGTAATTGAAAAAAATACTATTAACTGGAAAAATATATGTATATAAATTATATCTGTATCTCCATCTTCATTTCTCTCTCTCTCTCTCTCTGTTCATAGAACCCAGGTCAAGAATGCTTCCTCTAATGCACCCATACATTTATGTTGAGAAGTTAAAACAAACCTGCTCTACGTAATGTAAGATTTTTTTTGGACCACCTATCTCTTCACTGCCTTCTTTGATGGTTCTTTCAGAATTAAAAAAAATTTCAGTTAAAAATATGCTTTGAGTTATCCATCCCTTTTCTCCCTCTATCAAAGTGACAATATGCATCACTTTGGGCATTTCCATACCTTGAAAATTCCATATAATAACCAGTACTGGGTAATCATGAAAGGTGTGTAACTACAAAGCGATCATAAAGGAAGTAACTGTGTCTTCAGAGTGGACAAGAATGATGGAATCATAGTATTCCAGAACTGGAAGGTACTATTGGTCCAAATTGCTCATGCTCTTAAGGGGGACATGGAGATGCAGAGAAACTAAATGGCCTTCATGTGATTAGCAAGTGGCAGAGCTGGGACCACATAGTCTAACAAAGCTTTTTGTTGTATTTGCCACTGCTTAAATCCACTAAAGGACAGGTAATTAGTCATCCAATCAGACCTCTTCCATACAGTCATGCAATAAATAGCCTGTCTCATGACAAGTCTGTATAGGGCAGTTAGTCCTAGGAGATGAGTATTTTGAGCTCCTCTGTGCTGCTTAGCTGAGTTCAGACTTCAACCTTAAAAAGATCGTCCTTCAATGTATTCATGTATGCCTTTATGCAGCCTGGTTTCTCTGTTACAAGAAAATTATAGTAGATTGGAGGAAAAAATAAAAAAGGGCAAAAAAGGGAGTTGCCTTAAAGGTCTTTGGACAGATGTCTCATTTTCCGTAGGAAGTAATTAGACCCTATCTTATTCTTGGTGACAAAGTAACTCCTTGAGCAGCTATAGGGGATAGAATTCTGTTCTTGGAGTCAGGAAGAACTGAATTAAAATCCAGCCTCAGACAATTAATAACTGTGTGACCCTGGGCAAGTCACTTAACCTTTGTATGCTTCACTTTCTTCAGCTGTAAAATGGAGATAATAAATAATAAATAAAGGGCTATTGTGAGGACAAAATAAATTAATATTGTAAAGCACTTTGCAAGCCTTAAAGTGCTATGTAAATGCTAGGTATTATTATGATTGATAATTAGTAATGATTATTAATAATTATTAGTAATGAATGACTATTAGTAATATTTCTAATAATTCTGAATGTCACTAATTAAACTTTTGTTGAACTTAGATGCCCATGGCTCAGTTAAACTTGGAGATCACTTATAATACATTTGTGAAAGGAAAATTTCTATTTATTTTACGGTCAGTATAAATATAATATATTCATATACATACTATAATAACAACA
>NW_027185848.1:0-10724 GCF_028583685.1 Petaurus breviceps papuanus | reverse complement strand
CAGAAATCCTGGGAGAGGGCTTTGCTAATGTGTTCAGGGGTTCTAGGGCTGTTCTACAGACAGAGGATAAATTCATGAAGGGACTGGCAATGTATTTTATGGCCTTGCTAAGCCTTGTCTCTCCAGGAACTAAGATTGCTGAGAACTTGCCTCGTGTCAAGATGAAGAAAAGACCTCCATTTGGGTATTAAGTGCTGTGTTTAAACTTGATGTAACTCTGGGGTAGATTCAATTGTGATCCAGGAGGTGGGGAACTTTTGACCTTATTGTGCTCTGTGATTGACAAATGAAGGTACTTTACCTATGTTTGGAAACTAATCTCCATTTGAGAAGAGGGGTTTTGTGGTGGACTTAATTAAGGTATAGCCTAGGGGTGGAGTAGTATTTAGAAGAGGGACTTTGTAATTGATTGAATGATTGGAAGATCCTGGGGTGGGGTAGTCCTTGGAGATTATTTAATCACGCTTAGTAAATGCTGTATTTTGAATGATGTCATGTTTTGATCTTCTCTGTTCTGGGTTTGTCACTGAATAAAATAGAGAGCACCTATGCTGGTATTTTGAACCTGGGAAGTTGCCTTTCCTTGGCATTACATTACAGCCACCTACCCGAACAAAACCTTTTTTTTAATATTAAATGATTTATTTTTAGTTGTCAACATTCATTTCCTTAAAATTTACAGTTTCTCTCCCTTTCTCCCTCCCCCTTTCCTCTCCAACACAGCTTAAAATCGATTATGTACTCTACACATTCATGTTTTAAACAGATTTTCCTGGGAGTCATTTTGTTTACATAAATTATAACAAATGGGGGAAATCCCTGAGAAAGGAAAAACAAAACACAACAAAATAAAACAAAAAAAAGAAAAAGGAAAGTCTGTTTTATTATGCAATACAACTCCACAGCTTCTTCTCTGGATGTGTTTGGCATTTTCCATCATGAGTCCTTTGGAATTGTCAAAAAAAATTTAATGTAATGTAATCAAAATTATCTATTTTTTATTAAAACATTTCAAATGCTTTATTATCTTCTGATTTGCATCATTCATTTCTGCCAGATTTTGAGTTACAAATTTTCTCCCCATTTTTCCCCTACCCACTGCCCCAAAATAGCAGTCTCAAAGGATATCCCCTCCTCCAATCTGCTCTTTCCCATATCTTCTCCCATACCCTCTTCAACTTTTCCATTAGGGCATGGTGGAACTCTATGCCTCAGTGCCTGTATATGTTATTTCCTAATTACAAGTAAAGTCGTATTAATAATAATGTGTGTGTATACAGACATTTTTTTAAACATTTGAATTTAAAACTTTGAATTCCAGATTTATTCCCTTACTCCCTTGTCACCCATCCTTAATGGGAAGATAAGCAGTTCAGTATAGTTTGTACATGTGTAGCTAATGCAAAATATTTACATAGTTGATGTATTGTAAAAGACTGACTATATTTCCCTCCCTCCTATCCCACCTCCCACTTGTTTTATTCTCTACTGTGATCCTGTCCCTTTTCAAAATTGGGTGTGTCCAACTTCCCTCCCCCCCCCACCTGCCCTCTCTTCCATCATTCCTACTCTCATCTCCTTCCCCCCTTCTCTCCTGTAGGGTGAGATACCCAATTCACTGTGTATTTTGTTACCTTTATGAGTGAAATTAAATGAGAATAAGGTTGACCCTTTCCCTTTTGCCTTCCTATTATTCCCCTCCATTTTAACCATTTTCCCTTGCCTCTTCTATATGAGATAGTTTATCCCATTCTCTCTCTCCATCACTTCTCATTATATTCCTCTCTCACCTCTTAATTTCACCTTTAAAGTCTCATCCCTTCCTATAAAATTTGTCCTGTGCCCTCTCTCTATGTATACCTGTAAACATGTATACACACATTCACATATGTATTCATTTGCAAATATACCTATCAACAGACACACACATACACACACATATATGTATATATTCCCTTTACCTATTTTCATACTGAGAAAAGTTTCATCAGTTACAGTTATCATTTTTCCTTGTAAGAATGTTAATTGTTCAACTTTGATAAGTTCCTTATGATTTCTTTTCCATTTACCTTCTCATGCTTCTCTTGCTTCTTCTATCTGAATGCCAAATTTTTTATTCAACTCTGTTTTTTTCATCAAGAATGCTTGAAAGTCCTCTATTCCATGGAATGCCCGTATTTCCCCCAAAACATGATACTCAGTTTGGCTGGTTAGGTGATTCTTGGTTTTACCATCTCCTTTGCCCTCCATAATATCATGTTCCAAGCCCTTTGATCCCTCAGTGTAGAAGCTGTCAGATCCTGACTTATCCTTATGGTGTTTCCACAATATTAAAATTGTTTCTTCCTGGCTGTTTGTAATATTCTCTCCTTGATCTGGGGATTCTGTGATCTGGTTATGATATTCTTAGAGGTTTTCTTTTTGGGATGTCTTTCAGGAGGTGATCAGTGGATTGTTTCAACCTCTATTTTTCCCTCTGGTTCTAAACATCAGGGCAGTTTTCTTTGAGAACTTCCTAGAGTATGATTTAGAGGTTCTTTCTTTGATCATGGCTTTCAGGTAGTCCAATAATTTTTAAGTTATCTCCATTGCATCTCTTTTCCAAGTTAGTGTTTTTTTTCCAATGAGATATTTTACATTGTCTTTTATTTTTTCATTTGTTTGCATCTGTTTAACAGTCTTGATTTCTCATAAAGTCATTAGCTTCCATTTGCTCCAATCTAATTTTGAAGTCATGATTCTCCTCAGTAACTTCTGAGATTCTTTTTCTATCTGACAAATTCAGCTTTTTAAGGCATTCTTTTCTTCATTGCCTTCTGAGCCTCTTTTCCCATTTGATTTAGTCTATTTTTAAGGTGTAATTTTCCTCCGTCAGGCTCTTGACTTTAATTTCATAATTTTCTTGCATTGTTCTCATTTCTCTTCCCAATTTTTCCTCCACTTCTCTGATCTGCTTCTTAAGGTCCTCTATGGCCTATAACCAGCTCATGTTTTCCTTTGACACTTGTGGTGCAGATGTTCTGACTTCACTGTCTTCTTCCTTTCCCATGCTTTGATCCTTTTTTTCCCCAAAAGAGGAATCTGATGTTGGATTCTTCTTCTTTTTCTTTTTCTTCATTTTCCTGGTCATATTGCCACTCAATTGCTTGACTTTTGGGCTTTTTGACACAGTAGGACTCTGCTACCAGACAGGGGAGCTTCATACCAAATGCTGGGGTTTTCTCAGCTGCCGGAGGTATTAATTTAGTGCCCTCTCTGAAGCCTCCAATGCTTGGGCAAACTGCTCACACACCTTAGGACCTCCACCCTAGACAACAAACGAGATCCAAGCAGGTTAAAGAAATGCAATTACCCCTCAGACTGGTCACTTGGTCCCCTTACAGTCTGCAGGCCAAGAGCTAAAGTTGTCTAATGGTGGTGGCTGTGCGGAAGCCCTCAGCGAATGTAGCAGCAAGCACACAGCATCTCCAGGGTGGCTGCCCATACAGGTTCTTGGATCTGCTTTGTTAAAGGAAAGCAACTCAAATGGGTTAACAAACTTACTTTAATCAGTCAAATATGTATCTTTCATTTATGTCAGCACTCCAAACTTCAGAGTATACAGACAGAATTACCAAGACAGAGAAACAGATCAAGTAGACAGTTTCCAAACTTTCTAACCATTACATCCATACCAAATCAACATCTGGGTTTCAAAGCTGGGGGGCTCTGGACAATTGCTTCCCATAGTTTCATCTGATCAAATCACAGAACACTTCTCAAAGTGAGCCCCAAAACATAGCTACACATCAGGGCTTATATACCCTTCTCCTCTCTCAGAGAATGTAACAGCCTTATTGACCCACTGGCCAATCAAAAAGTATCTAGTGAAAAACAAGCCTCCCACCCCAGGCTGCAGGTGCACTTTAGCCCAGGGGCAGGGAAGATCTTTAAAATTTACATTCCCATTACAGCGACTTCTTGCCCTGCGGGTAAAAGCTGATGCACTCCAACTACTGAGTCCCAAAGTCCACATTGCACTGAACTCTCACTTTGTCCTCAGCATCTATTTGTTGATAATTCTGAACCTCCACAGATGTTTGTGTTCTGGAGTCCCTCCAGAAAGAGGCTGGTCAGGTCCACCCTTTGGCAAAAGTCTCAGAGTGGAACTGGCTCAGCTCCCAGATAGTTGTGCTGCCCCGTTCCTGCCATTATGCTGGGCTCTCTTCAGTGGGAGGTTAGCTTCCCTGTGTCATTTTGTGGGTTCTGTAGCTCCAAAGTTTGTTCAAAGTATGCTTTTACATGGATTAAAGGTGGGTAGAGCCAGAGCCACACAGAGGTCCTGTTTCTACTCTGCCATCTTGACTCCATTGCCCAAAATTATCCATTTTGCATTTCATAAAATTATCCATCTCTCGTTTGGTCATAAATTCTTTCATTGCCCATAAGTCTGATAGGTAAACAATTTCCTCTCTTATCTTTTTAAATTAGATATGTTTTTGCTTTTCCTTTGTCTGAAATCAGGATTTGTTAAAATGTTCTTTTGGGTTTTGTTTTGTTTTTTTTTACTTCAGCTAAAGAACAATATATTCTGCTCCAGCCTTTTACTTTTACTATGTCTGTATATCTCTGCTTCAAATGTTTTTCTTGGAAGCAACATATTCTGCGATTCAGTATACTTTGCTCTTTGCTTCCATTTTACTGCAGAATCCATCCCATTCAAATTCACAGTTATGATTGAAATCTGTTTCTTTCCATCCTAGTCCCCCCCCTCCCCTATTTATGCTTTTTATTCTCTCTCCTTTTCCCTCCTTACTAGTGCTTTGCTTCCAACTACCACCTCCCTAATTTGCTCTCCTAATTTGCTTATATTTCAGAGTTAATATCTAAACTGTCCACCCATTTTGACTTTATTTTGGTATATAGTGTAAAATATTGGTCTATGCCATTTTCTGCCATATTTTTTTCCAATTTTCCAAGCAGTTAAAAGCAATTATTATGCCAGAAGTTAGAGTCTTTGGGTTTATCAAACAGTAGCTTACTCTAGTCATTGACTTTTGTGTCTTGTGTATATAACCCATTCCACCAATCTACCACTCTATATATTAGCCTGTACCACATGGTTTTAATGATTGCTATAGAATTTTAGATCTCGTATGGCTAGGGTCCCTTCCCTTGCATTTATTTTCCTTTATAACCCTTTATATTCTACAACTTTTGTTCTTGCAGATGATTTTGAAAATGATTTTTTTCTAGTTATATAAAAAAATTTTGGTACTTTGATTTGTATGGCATTCAGTAAGAAAAAAAAATAGATACAATTGTCATTTCTTTATATCAGCTCAGCCTGCCCATGATCAAATGATATTTTTCCAATTATTTAGATCTGACTTTATTTCTTTGAAAAGTTTTACAATTGTGTCAGTATGGTATCTCAGTTTGTCTGGGCAGATAGACTCCCAAAAGTTTTGTATAGTCTTCAGTAATTTTAAATGGAATTTCTCTTTCTATCTCTTGTTATTGGACTTTGTTAGTAATATATAGAAATGCTTGCAACTTGCCTAAAGTTGTCAATGATTTCAAGTAGATTTTTGGTTGATTCTCTAGGATTCTCGATGTGTACCATCACATCACATGCAAAGGAGTGCCAGCTTTTCCTTCTTTGCCTGTTTTAATTCCTTCAATTTTTTTCTTCACTTATTGCTGAAGCTAACATTTCTAGTAGCATGTTGAATAACAGGGGTGATAATAGACATCCTTGTTTCACCTCTGATTTTATTGGAAAAGATTCTAGCTTATCCTTGTTATACACAGTGCTTGCTGATGATTTTACGTAGATGCTATTTAACATTTTAAGGAAAATTCAATTTATTCCTATGCTTTCTAGTGTTTTATAGTTGGAATGAAAGTTGTATTTTGTTAAAAAGCTTTTTCTCCATCTAATTAGATAATCATATGATTTCTGTTATTTTGGATGGTAATAAGGTCAATTTTACTGATAGTTTTCCTAATATTGAACAAGCCCTTCAGTCCTTGTGTAAATACTGTCAGATCATAGTGAATTGTCCTCATCATAAGTATTTATAATATGTTTGCAAATATTTTATTTAAAATTGTTGCATCTATATTCAGTAGGGAAATTTGTGCATAACTGGTTTATCTCTACCAAGTTTTCGTATCATAAAAAAAAATGGTATGTCTCCTTGTTTGCCTATTTTCCCACATAGTATATATCGTATTGGAATTAACTCTTCTTTAAATATTTCATAGACTTCACTTGAAAATAAATCTGATCATGGATAATTTTTCTTAGAGAGTACTTTGATTGCTTTTCAACTTCAATTTTTTTTCCTCAAATGGCGTTATATAAGTATTTTATTTCCTCTTCTTTTATTCTGGGCAATTTACATTTTTCTAAATATTCTTCTAAATATTACTCTAAATGTCTATACCTATCCATATCCCTCTAAATCTTCTTCTGTAAATGTTACACTAAAATTATCAAATTTATTTACATACAGTTGGCAAAAGAGCTCTTGATTGTTTTTTTTTAATTTCCTCTTCCTTGGTTGTGATTTCATCTTTTTCATTTTTGATACTAGTAATTGTTTTTTTTTTCTTTCTTTTTACACATAGGATTAACCAAAGATTTATCTATTGTATTGGTTAAATAAGTTTTTGGTGTCTTTTTTTATTACTTCAACTGTTTTCTTAATTGCAATTTTTTTTAAATTTTCTCCTTTTATTTTCAGAATTACTAATGTGGTATTTAGTTGGGGATATTTAGTTTTTTTATCTAGCTTTTTTAGTTGCATGCCCAATTCATTGATCTCTTTTTCTTTCTTTTATTATTTATATAATGACTGAAGATATAAGGTTTCCCCTAAGAACAACTTTGGCTACATCTCATAAGTTTTAGTATGTTTACTCATTTTTATGATTCTGATGAATGAAGGTATTGATTGTCTCTATGATTTGTTGTTAGATCCACTCATTCTTTTGGATTATAATATTCAATTTCCAATTACTTTTTAGTCTATCTTTCCATGACACTTTATTGCATGTAATTTTTATTGCATCATGATCTGAGAAAGGTGCATTGAATATTTCTGCCTTTCTGCATTATATCATGAGGTTTTTGCCCTAGTACATGGTCCATTTTTGTTTAGGTGCCATGTACCACTGAAGAAATTTATATATGTATATATATTTTATTTTTTTCTTTTCTATTCCCATTCAAATTTCTCTGGAAGTCTACCATATTTCATTTTTTCTAAGATTCTACTCATCTCCATAATTTCTTTATTATTTATTTTGTGTTTAGATATATCTAGTTCTGAGAAAGGGAGTTGGAGGTCCCCCACTAGTATTATTTTGCTTTCTGTTTCTTTTTGTAACTCCCTTAATTTCTCCTCTATGAATTTGTATGCTATGCCACTTGGAACATATATGTTTAGAATGTATATTATTCATTGTCTATTGTATCTTTCAGCAGGATGTATTTTCCTTCCTTATCTGTGGGGAGCCAAGCCCACCCAGGGACTCCTGCCCTTTTGTGGCAAAGTCTGAGATAGTGGTAGACAGGAGCCCTGCTGTCCATCAGCAGAGCTGGGAAGGAAAAGTTAGGTGAAAAGATAGGTAAAATATTACTCACCCAGAGGTTGACATTTATAAATGAGACAGGACTCCAGTATGCTGGAAAACAGAGTCAACTTTATTAAGCTAAGAGTCCAGTATGTATAGTGTAAAACTGCACAGACATCATAAGCCACTGTGTTTAGGATTACATCATTATCTGAGCTCCCTTTCACCTCATACATGAACTCTATCCTTGTTATTAGGGTACGAGTACTGGGCGGGAAGTTCCAAACTTCCCTAAAACTCCCTAGAACAGGATGGAGTGGTCCCAAGGCTTCTAGTTAATACTTTGTTGCTACATTATGCTAGTTTCCCCTGAGAACACTGCAAACATCATTGTTCCCAGACCCAGGAGGGCATACCATGATTCTTCTCATGGGGATATGAAGCCCATGCCTGTGAGCCTTCCTGGGGGATGGGGAAGCTATCCGAGCCTGTTTAGCAGGGTCTTATGCTGAGAGTCCTTATTCAGTCATCAGGGTCAGAGCTGCACTGACTGTGGTCCTCAACACTTATCTCTTTTAATTAGATCTAATTTTCCTTTTTTTATGAGATCAAGATTGCTACCCCTCGATTTTTTTAACTTCAGCTGAAGCATAATATATTTTGCTCCAGCCTTTTTCCTTTACTCTGTGGGTATCTCTCTGCTTTAGATATTTTTCTTGCAACCATCATTTTGTGGGATTACAGTTTTTAATCCACCTTGCTATCTGCTTCTGTTTCATGGAATAGTTCATCTCATTCACATTCAAAATTACGATTACTAACTGTCTTTCTTTCCATCTCATTACCTCCCCACCATACACATACACTTATGCTGCACTCTCTCTTTTTTCCTTTTCCTTCTTTATTAGTGTTTTGCTTCTGACCACCAGTCCCTCAATCTATCCTCCCTCTTTAAAAAATTTTAATCGGCATCATTACCATTTTCTTTTTTTAATTTATTGATTTCTTTTAATTTACTTTTAGTTTACAACATTCAGTTCCATAATATCTTAAATTTCAAATTTTCTCTCCCTCTCCTTCCCCCCCCATAGTGGCATGTATTCAAATATAGGTGCTACAAATACTTTCATGTTGAACATTTGTCATGTTGTAAAGGATTATAATCAACGAGATGAGTAGTGATAAAAGAAGGGATAAAACAAAACAGAAATGAGAGAGAGCAAAAAGTTTGCTACAATATGCAGACTGTAGTTCTTTTTGTGGTTGTGGATATCCCTTTCCATCATGAGTCTTTTGTAGTTGTCATCTAACTTTGTATTGCTGAGAGGAGTCTAGTCTATCAAAGTTAGTCATCACACATATGATGTGTCTGTAATTGTGTACAAAGTTCTAATTCTGCTCTCCTCATTCAGCATCAGTTTATACAAGTCTCTCCATGTTATTATGAAGTCCATCTGCTCCTCATTTCTTATAGCACAGTAGTATTCCTTTACATTCATATACCACAACTTATTTAGCCACTCCACAATTGATGGACATCCTCCTGACTTCCAATTCTTTGCCACCACAAAAAAAGCTGCTATAAATATTTTTGCACATATGGGACTTTTCCCCACTTCTGTGATTTCTTTGGAATACAGCCCCAGAAGTGTTATTGCTGGGTCAAAGTGAATGCTGCAATCTATAGTCCTTTGGGCATAGTTCCAAATTGCTTTCCAGAATGGTTGGATTAGTTCACAACTTCATCAACAATGCATTAGTGTTCCAATTTTTCTACATCCTCTCCAGCATTTATCATTTTCCTGTTTTGTCATCTTAGCCAATCTGACCAGTGAGATATGGTACCTCAGAGGTGTTTTTATTTGATTCAGAGTAATTTTTTTTCCTATGCTTATAAATGCCTTTAATTTCTTCCTCTGGAAACTGTCTGTCTATATCCATTGACAGTTTATCAATTGGTGAATGACTTGTATTTTATAGATTTGAATCAATTCTCTGTATATTTTAGAAATGAGGACTTTATCAGAATCACTGGTTGTAAAAATTCTTTCCCAATTTCTCACTTCCCTCTTAGTCTTAGTTACATTGACTTTTTGGTACAAAAACTTTTCTTTTTTTTTTTTTTTGGCTTTTTTTTTTTGGAGGGGGGAGGGTAGGACAATTAGTGTTACGTGAATTGCCCAAGGTCACATAGCTACTTTTTTGGGGGTTGTATGTGTCAAGTGTCTGAGGCTGAATCTGAACCCAGGTCCTCCTGACTCTAGGGCCAATTCTCTACTCACTGCACCACATAGCTGCCCCTACAAAAGCTTTTCAATTTAATATAATTAAAATTATGCATTTTTCATTTCATAATGCTCTCTAACTCATTTGGTCATAAAATCTGTGCTTCTCCATAAATCTGACAGGTAAACTTTTCCTTGCTTTCTCATATAGCTTACAGTATCAGAATTTATACTTAGATCATGCACCCATTTAGAATTGATTTTGGTATATGGTGTAAGATATTGATCTATACCTTTTTCTTCCATACTATTTCTGAGTTTGCCCATAAGTTTTTTGTCAAATAGTAAGTTTTTATTACAGAAGCTGGGGTCTTTGAGTTTATCAAAGAATAGATTACTATAGTCACTGACTACTGTGTCTCATGTACTTATTCTATTTGACTGTTCCATTACTCTATTCCTCAGCCAGTACAAAGTAGTTTTGATGACTGCTGCTTTTTCTACCCTCCCTTCTATCATCAGTCCCCTCTATTTTCTTTTCCATTTTCTTCACTACTTCTGTCATCCTCTGTGCCCTACCTTTTATTGATCTCCTCCCTTTTCTTCCCCCTTTCTCTTTCTCCTTCCTATAGGGCAAGACAGGATTCTATACCCAATTGAGTGAGTATGACATTCCCTGTTTGAGCCAAATCTGATGAGAGTATGATTCAATCAATTCTTACCTCCTTCTCTTCTTTCCCCCTACTATAATATCTCTTCGTGTCTCTTCATGTGATGTAATTTACCCTTTTCTGCATCCTTGTTTCTTCTTCTCCCAGTACATATTTTCAGCTTTTATTATATTTTTTATTATTACCTCAAAATCTGCTTATAGTTGTTCTCTCTGTCCATATATATATATATATATATATATATATATATATATATATATATATA